>NC_143228.1:2727272-3030303 GCF_030267445.1 Bombyx mandarina | reverse complement strand
TGTCCCAACAAAAATCGATCGTGCATTCCGATTTCAAAGGTAGGTATGATATCACATGATCGGTAGGTAGTAGCTTGGCTATGTCACTTGAATTGCTGATACTCATAAACTACGCTAACCACCCACCATCATGTGGTTTATATGCTTATCTGCCTACAAACATCATGAAAAATGTAGAGTGCCTCGTTGATTACTTGAGTGACGGCAATTGTCCCTGTATTCCGATAACAGCTTTCAATAATCTGTAATCATGTGCACATCCAAGCCATGCAGGAGCCAGTCACCGTCGACGCCCTAGACACGTCTTTATCCCTCAAATCCTATAACCTTTGCCTTAGACGCCTTCAGCTCTAATACTAATAGCAAGCTTAGCGACCCCGGAAACCGTGCTTGTCGAACTCGACAAAGAGTTCGCTGTACAACCTAATCCATACATCAGCTCACTGAGTTTCTCGCCGGATCTTCTCAGCGGGTCGCGATTGCGATCCGGTAGTAGATTTATTCGCGAAATAGCTGCTCTTGAGTTGTAAGGTCTCCTTCGGAGGCGCTTAGGCAGCTGTTAGCAAAACGCACTCCTCTTGGCCAAGCCTTCGCTCGCCCACTTGTCCTGGTGAAACTGGAAAGGCCTCCGGGCAACCAGTAATGATTCAATCATTAAAAAAAAACATCCAAGCCAAAACCAAAAATGTCCACTAACCATTATATTTGGAACATAATAAATACTCTAAACTGTATCGCATCGTAAAATAAAATGTCAAAGCTGATCTCGGCAAGTGATACCTTTATGTTGTGAGCTCGTTCTGTTGCATCACGCGATGCGGTGGCGGTCGCGGCGGTGCGCGGTGTGCTAACTCACATGTGAAGAAAGCGCACCTCAAGGTCATTGTCATTTAACATTCCGTATCGGATGCAGTCGGACAAGAGGGATTCAACCCACACAAATTATTATTGATGAATTTTCCGTTTATTTTTTAGGTTAGAAATTTCCAAAAAAATGTTTCCGCTTATTTGTGTTGCCGTAATTGATTGGGTCATTTTCGCTTAAGCCCGTCCCCTGCCACCGACAATGTTCGACAGGTTTCCGATTTTAATTACAACGTTCGAGGATTATCTGTTTACAGTCTAATCTTTTTTTTTTGTATAAACTGTTTTCGTTATAAAATCCGCCGAAAACGATCACAATTTTTTACACATCCTTACGAAACCTCTCGTCAGTTAATTAGGTGATACAATAATTCAAACAATAAATCATGAATTCCAACAAACGGATTTCCTAGAGCTGACCAGCAGTCCACAATCAAACGGACATAAGATCAGATAAGGAATTGTATATGTAATTACAATTAAGACATGTATTCAGATTCAAATCGTCGATACGGGTGTTTCCTATCAAGAATTAATTAGGCGAGGCACACGAATTTTTTATGTACAAAAAAAATAATTTGGTTTGCTAATTATTTCGTAATACCTTTTTTTATTACCTTTGAAGGCGGACAAGTACGCATGCCCCACTGGTGGCTAGTGTCATAGTCACTACCACTCAATAGCCTATTTTTTTATTGCTTAGAATTTCGATTCCGGGCCCATAGACATTTAGAATGTTTATACCGCCACCCACCTCAAAACTAGAGTTCTATGGTCTCAGTTTTAACAGTACAACAGCTGCCGCACCCCCCAAACGCATTACTGGTTCACGGCAGAAATAATCAAGATGGTGGTACCTACCCGTGTGAGCTCAGAAAATGTTCTACAATGAGTAAAATTTTGGCCTGACTCATTTATAATAAGTTTCTTTTACTTTTATATCTCATCGATAATTCTCTACATGACTTGCACTTGAGATAATAATAAGCGCATAGAGAAAAAATGCAACTAACGCTTTCGTTGCGTAAATGAAATGTCTAATGTTAAATAAAAACCCACAAACAACACAATGGGTGTCACAGAGGATATTTTGCAACGAGCCAACGCGACGCTGTTGTGGCAATTTCACCTTTTTGAAATTTAGTTAAACACGCATGAATAAACACGTACGTTGAATGTAAAGTGGCCAAAATTTTCTTTGTTTTTATCTCCGTTAAACAAACTAAGGAGTAAACTAAATTTAGTACGTGTTAACAAATGACTAATCAACAAATCGATTAGCTATTAGCGGGTAAAACGGTATCTTCATCATAATTTTTTTTCTTGCCTTATCACTAAAGGGCTATTCCAGCTTTGTTCCTTACGGGTAGGTGAGCTTATGCGCTCAAGTTGAGAAAAGTGGCTAACACCAGCCATAGTATGAGCAGTGCTTCGCAGAATCTACTGCCGGATCGGAATCGCGAGCCACTAAGATTCGACGAGAAACTCAGTGACCTAAAAAATTTAGAACGCTTCACGATTTTCCGTGTCATATTAGCGTAGGGTCCATGCTAATCTTCTCTGTATCGTTCCAATTCCAGTATACGTCTTACCGAAGCAAGTACCGACATCGTTACATAGGCTTTACAGCCCAAGGTGAGCCTTAGACTGGTCCAATATGTTTCTCGAGATTCCCTCTATTCGTGGTTTCTTTTTCCAGTATTCAATACCAATTCTTTTAAAGTCCAGCTGAACGTCAACCAGTCATCTGAGTTTGGGTCTGCCGCGACTTCTACGGTCAGTCAGTTTACCGTATAGTAATTGTTTCAGCTTTCAGATCTCTCCCATTTTTACTATGTATCTACGTCCTGCCCATCTTAGGCGTTTAATTTTAATAATCATTAAGATAGTGACTACTAATTTGTAAATATAATAATACATCACCAATACCTACACGCAATGCCATTGAGTCTTCAACCTTATATCTCAAGGATCATCTCCTAGAGGTTTCGCTGACCACTTAACATCAGCTCCACCAATCACCAACGCATTCAATTTAAACTGATTTCAAGCACCATCAAAAACCCTTTTTTTTTCCTATATTCAAAAAACTAACTACCACATTGTCCTAGAATGATTAAAATTCCTATTCCTGCTTAGAAGTTATCCTTGTTGTATATGTGTATGAATGGTGGTTACCCTACAATGGCGCGGCAGTCTTGGGCTGCATAAATATTTTTATTAAATAAACAACGATCTATTGTCCACTAAATAAATGCAACTAGAGCGAGGCTGCACATTCAACCACACAAACAAGTGCTGTATGTTTAAGAAAACATAAAATGTTGTTAATATTTTATGTTAGGTTTTTACATTTTCGTAAGAGTGAGATAGAAATATGTTTTTCGCTTATGAGTAGACAAACCCATGTGGAACTGTTAAAATGATATAGAACTGAATTATTTATCGTACGGAAAAAATAGAATTGCAAATCAAATGTGCATGTGAAAATATTCAGTAAGTGTAATTTCATTGAATTTGAAATAAAAAAAAACGATATGGGTAGTTTTTTTTACAGTCACATTACGTGAACTATTTTGTTAAGTTAAATTTTATTTTGTCTAATCTCCTATTATTATTAATTGGCGTTGCTCAATTTGTGTTTGATGAATAGGAAATTATAACGCGGAAAGTTTAAACTTGTTAATGACGACGCGAACGACAAAGGTATCGGAGTATTTTGTTAATCTATGCTCCATACTTATATACTTCCGTCCTGTAGCTGTAGCTGGAAAATAGCCCTTTAGGCTACCAGCAAATAGGGAAGGAAAAAGTACATGCTTCCTCAGAAAAAATTGTACCTTTCTGCGGAACGCCTAACACTGGAATAGTCGCATCACTTGGTACAAGTACTGATACTTACTGGTGGTAGGACCTCTTGTGAGTCCGCACGGGTAGGTACCATCACCCCGGCCTATTTCTACCGTGAAGCAGCAATGCGTCAGTTTGAAGGGTGGGGCAGCCGTTGTAATTATACTGAGACCTTAGAACTATCTACTATAGATATCTCAAGGTGGGTGCTGCATTTACGTTGTAGATGTCTATGGGCTCCAGTAACCACTTAACACCAGGTGGGCTGTGAGCTCGTCTACCCATCTAAGCATTAAAAAAATAAAAAAGTACCCCAGGAGTTTTATCCTTAAGACTACACCGATTTAAATTTCAAATATTTACACTTAAAATTTACGAGTAGGTACTAACATTTATTTTGTCAAATCTCCTAACAGCTATTAATACCTATACAATGGAATCCAAAAAAATCCTGCACAACCCAAAACTAATTTAGATTTCTAATAGATTAATTATTAATGTTTTTGCACAGTCATCGACGCCCAAGTAGCTATATGTTAATATGATAAAAAAAATTAGATATATAGTATATTCATTCTTGTCGCCAATAAACAAAGGCTGTCAATAAATAACAAGGAACCGTCAATTTGTTACGAAGGTCACGTATACTTAATTAATTTGCGTTTCTATCAACAATTGTTTTTACTATCTATGAATTTGTCATGGTGGAATAATCAAAAATACTTTGTGTATTTCCACATCCGAGTTTTTTATGTTTATAAAGTTGTTTTTTTATTTATTTTTTTATTGTTAGGCTTTTATTATTATTAAATGATATTATTATTATTTATTAAATTCCACAATGAAATTTTATATTTGTTTTTACATTTTATTTGAAACAATTTTAACCGCCCACTATTATTTCTTAGAAGACATTTGAAATTATTTTTGTATATTTTTTAGCATATCTTTGTTATTAGTACCATAATTTTTTTGATAAAATATTAATTTACCGTGAGAAATGGTAACGAAACGGTACTGTCATCCAATAAACTACCATGAGAACAACTTACGCGATATTCTGTTATTACTGAAACGTTTATATTCAAACCACTCTGTAGATACAGAGTCGAGTCGGAAGCGTTATTGTTCGTGAGTATCCTTGAGCCTGTCGCGAACTTTCGCTTTGTTTGAGTTATATGTATTAATAGCGTGTCACGATACTTCGCGCGACAAGGCGTGGTTAGATTGTCATTATTTTTGCACGAGCCACGGGCGGTGCCGGAATAATTACTACACGATTGATTGAACCAGTTTGCATTCGGAAGTATTTTTCTCGTGTCGCGTAACTCGAAGCTTAGTTGATATTGGAATATCCACTTCGATAAAGCGGCACGACACGAGAACCCTCTTATCGTGGCCGCCGGTAACTACATACCCGATCTTGCGGACAGAATGGAAAGCAGTCGACGTCGCACCAAACACGTCATTTCGGATCCTCCCGATCCAGTAACGGTGCTTCTAGGCACCTCAAGCATCGCTCATCGTCCTAAATTAACCCTCAGCCCACTGAGTTTCTCGCCGGATCTTCCTAGTGGGTCGCGTTTCCGATCCGGTGGTAGATTCTGCGAAGCACGGCTCTTGCTAGGGTTCGTGTTAGCAACGTCGTCAGGTTTGAGCCCCGTGAGCTCACCTACTAGTTAAGGCGACGCATAGCCTCTCAACGCTATCAGTTTAGGTAGGAAAAAAAAATTGGAATATATACTTTCATTAAGGTGAAGTATGTCATCGAATGGTATAAACTTAAACTGAATTTATGCAGTACTAAATGTACTGTTCTTAACATAAGCTCTCTAAGATAAAGATACACTACTAATGCACATAACAATGTAAGAGTGATAAACAAATTGGGACTTAGGAAGGGAAACTGGAAAAACTAACCAAATTAATTCGCTGATAAGCTGTAAGCTTGAAAATAACTACAGGGGAAAGACCAACTAATATTACAAAAGGAAAAATGCCGTACTTTAAAAGACTTACTTGAGCTTTCCGCCATAATTTTCCTACTGAATTTCTCGCCGGATCTTCTCGGGGGGTTGATTTCGATCCAGTGGCATCCAGTAACCAGGTATCCAGTGGTGCTCTTTCCAGTGGCCAGTGTTAGCAAATTCTCTCAGGTTGAGACCGTGAGCTCACATAACACACAGGATGTTGGGTGCTGGAATGGCCTTTTACGCTACCAGCGAATAGGTACGAGAAAAATCTGTTATGCCTGATAACTTCTCGCCAGGGAAAGAATTGAATACCCGACAGTTTGTACGTTTTCTAGAAGCAAATTTTAGATTCGTAGATTCATTTTTTTGTTTGTAAGTTTAATCGTGCAACAAATCATCTAAGCAAAAAAAATTATGGCTTCCTGTTTTACACAGCGCCTGTTATTTTAGATAGGTTATAGTGTAAAGAAAACGATCCCGCCGCTTCTGTCGTTCTCATTTCAAGGGTTTTAAGGACCAAACTATAAAAAAAATCTAGTTAATTTTATATGTTCCGTGTATTCAGTATATCGTTAAAAATTGATTAGAACGATCCAAAAAAAAAACTAAAAATAATCTTCCAGTTTTAAGTTCCAATCATTATAATTTTTCAGAAGTGAAGAAAGCAACGAAGAATAATTTTCGTTCAATCTACCGAAAGAAATTATTATTATAATAATATTTTGTGTATGAAATTCTGTGTTGAAAACGAACATTTTTTATTTATTTACATTATAAGGAAAAGGTTTTTAGCATCAAGCCTAACAATTGATGCATTCTATTTATTTAGACTAGTGAAGATTCGAGAAAAAAAAACACATTAAAGAATCAAGAAATGTTGCTTAGAAAGCTTCCCTTAAACTATAAAAAGCAGTAACAGCGAGTGAAATCGATGAGATAACATCTTCAACAACACTGGAATACTTAACGAGTCCTTGTATAGTTACGTAAACTAAACGAGGATTGATCTCCTCAAAAGAAGGTCTTCGTATTCAAAGCATAAAGTCATTATTAATGATAAATTCATTCATTATTAATGATACCCGTTTATAATGCATCGATGATTTAAAAGCCGCCGAAGAAAGCCGAATGTAAGAAATCAAATCTTATTTACATTACAGCACGGCTTCATAGATATTTTGTTCGATGTCGAAAAATTTCTGAGACATTTGCGTTAATTTTCTTTTCTTCGTAACTGGCTGCAAATATAATTTTTTTTTTTTGACAAACGGATTGCTATTGTTTTTAAATTAGCCCAAACAGTATACGAAAGGATTCCAAAAAGAACTTTTTTTTTTTAATTCTTCAAATTGAAATAGTATTATACCTCTTTATAATTTTAACGACATCGGTAATATCGATTTGAACTTTAATTGTAGTTACAAACCGCAAATCGATGTGAGATAGAGATTTACAATGTAACTTGAGATTTAGTCAACTCGATTGCGATTGGCCTTCGTTTACTTCCAAGAAACTTGTCAAGTTCACTATTCGACGATGTTTATGCTTAAACTTTCTATTATTAGTCACGATATAACTCCACACTTACATTGATTATCTGGCGTATCGTAAAGTCCGCACTGCGACGGAAAATTTTGACGCGAAGAATTAATGTGCTCTCATTTCCTACGGTACGAATTAAGCAGCCATTGTATAAATAAAACTGAGGCTTAGGGTTCATGTCTCAATATTGGTGACGACATTTACGTGGTTAACTTCCTTCGGGTCCAGTAATCACTTAACATCAAGTGGAACGTCAGCTCGTACGCCCAAGCAATAAAAAAGCGGTAGGCAGCGGCTTGGCGCTGGCCCCTGGCATTGCTGAAGTCCATGGGCGACGGTAACCACTCACCAGCAGGTGGGCTGTGTGCTCGTCTGCCTACAAGGGTAATAAAAAAAAACAGATCAGTGCACGGTTTTAAAATGTATATAGCTAAGTAAATCCTGTTAAAATACGTCTGAACTAAAATCAAGTCTCAATTCCGGTCTTGATGATTTCTCAACGACATTTAGAACCAACAATAAATAGGTATCTAGAGTAATAGCTGCAGCGCTTAGCTTCTTCATGTTGCGTTCAATGTTTCATAAGCAACAAATACTGACGTCACTAGATATCATCTGTTATTGTCATTTGTATCTATGTAGCGTATCTATAATCCTATATATCGTCGTTGTGAAACCAAAATCTGCTATGTGCACAATTTGAGATTTTGACTTTTTGACTTTTTCGTATA
Organism: Bombyx mandarina; assembly: GCF_030267445.1. Lineage (NCBI taxonomy): Eukaryota > Metazoa > Arthropoda > Insecta > Lepidoptera > Bombycidae > Bombyx > Bombyx mandarina. The sequence continues at coordinate 3,022,343 of NC_143228.1, read as the reverse complement.
GTTCACAGCCCTATTTACCATATAAAAAAAACTGTTATGTGTCTATAGCTTTAATATTTATCTATAGCTTTGATTTGATATAGTTCTTAATAATTCACCTTCATTTAAAATTTTATACGAAAATGTTATTACTCGTTAATTCAAAATAGAGTTTTTGCTTCTTTTTTTTCCCTACCTATGCTGCTAGCCTTGAGAGGCTATTTCAGCTTCGCTCTAACGTGTGTAGGTGAGCTCACGGGGCTCAAACCGGACTGAACTGCTTTTGCACATAGCAGATTTTGGTTTGACAGCGACGATATGCTGCATAACAAGGGTTTTCTTATATGAAAATTCCGACCACAAACTAGGGTTTTTAGTGATAGCTTTGAAATGCTTTTGAATATATTGGAGCATTTAAATATATTCATTTTCTATGTCGATTATTTAATTTAATAAACAAAGCGGTTGCTTTCAAAATTACTCAGCGGGTAAAAAGCGTATGTTAATATCTCGACGTAAGCTTATTATTAAAACCTATTACTATTGGGGAGTAAATTTAAAAACACCACAATGTCATAATAATAACGAAAACATGTTCTTAGAGAAGAATAGCCATTATCGGCGCACGATCAAAAAGCTTTAATTTTTTATGTAAAAATCATCTAGTCTATAATAAAAATATATAATAAAGGATGATAGAATGCTTTGAAGAGATTATCTCAAACCATTTCCTTAGACAATATTTAAGTTTTTTGTTTGTTTTCTGTAACCTGCTGATATATCGTAAAATTGCCTTTTAGAATTCGTAATTCCCCTCTTTTGTGTGTTATTTTGCGACCGTTTGCCATCGCTAGCATAAAAGTAAATAAATGATATTGTATTATAATACCAAAATTGTTTTATCTGTTTACACACACCGATAGAGATTTATATATTTTACTAATTCTACTAACAGATACATTTCGTTCATTTATTCTAAATTTTTATAATATTTTGAAAATGTTGAATTTATGACGATTACGTGTGTTTAGTTGTTACTTTAATATAAACAGCGAGCCTTAATAACGATTTCATTCACATCGATGTATAGGAAACTATGTTACATCTCGATTGTAATCTTATTGTCGGCGAAAAATCGGAAGTTGTAAAACTACGTTTCTTACGATATTGTTACGGCATATCGTAACATACTTTGTATGAAAGGTAAAGAATTTTGTAAGGAAGTTAGCTATTACATTTGTTATAACGATAATACAGTAAGAGAAAAAGATTTTTATAGCTTTATGATCGGAAGCAAACGAGACTTTTTTGTAGTTAAAATGAGGTTTAAACTAGTGGTGAAAACACACGTTTTTAAATAAAAAAGTAAAATTTTCTGATACAGTTCTCTGCTATTCAAAGAAAGAATCTATTGCAACACTGAAGATTGTGAATTACGCGTAAAGACGGCATTGGTATCTATATCCCACAATATGTTTTGAAACACTTCAGTTTACAATATTATTTACACGAATGCTGAATTGACGATAAAGATTCACCAAACGAGATATTGAAAAATATACAAAGTTAATCATAAGTCCATACATCCATGTATGACATATGTTCTTATAGAGACTTTGGCTCCGCATGGTAATGTTATCATAGTCTCACCAGCAACATGTTAGCCTAGCATAACACTATCCCATCGTTTCCCGTGGATGTGGAAAAAGATAACCAAGAGATTCCCCGGAGCGTAGCGTTCTCTATTATACCAGCATACTCAGTCCCCGACTGACACTTTTTTTTTATTGCTTAGATGTGTTAAGTGGTTACTGGAGCCCATAGACATCCACAACGCAAATGCGGCACCCACCTCGAGATATAAATTCTAAGGTCTCAGTATAGTTGCAACGGCTGCCCCACCCTTCAAACCGAAACGCATAACTGCTTCACGGCAGAAATAGCCGGGGTGCTGGTACCTACCCGTGCGGACTCACAAGAGGTCCTACCACCAGCAAAAATTATTGGTTGGAGGGTCTTATCAACTAGTATAGTTGCAAATGGAAAAAAAACGAAAGAGAAATTTTATTTATTTATACAAACTATGCTTGAGATGAAATGTGTTTGTGTTTATCTGGGTCTAGGCCGTGTCTTCTTCCGAGATCATGAGACAATCTAATGTGTCAAATTAGACGTCATTGTGTTATAATGCAGCGTGTTGTCCTCAGGAGTGCCTGAGCGACAATGCGTATTGTGTTTGACGGATTTGTCAAAAACGACCTTGCTCCACTAATGATTCGACACGGCATTGTGTTATTGATGCGGTCCCAATTAGTCGAATTAATGCACTTGTGATGAAATGTTACATTTATTGTGTAAAATCACAAGCAATTTGTTTAAGTGTTAGTTGTAACGATGGGATTATGATGGAACTTTTTTGGTTCGTTTTGTGGGAACGTTTTTCGAAGAACTATTCTTCGTTACACCTGGTGTTGAGTGGTTCCCGGAGTCTGTTGACGTTAATAACACGAACGACGTTAACAGCTTAGCGATATCTACATCTCGCTTGTATTATGTAATAGTCACCCCACCTTTCAAAACACAAGACGGCATGACGGCAAAGATACGCACGGGGCACCTACCAGCGCGAGCTTACGATTTGTACCTTATCACCAGAGTTTACCGATTTAAAAAAATGTAGACGGATTATTATTATATTTTTTTGTCACACGGCGTTATTCGTTCATACCGGAAGTTACTCGTTAAGACATATCGAATATATCTCATATTTATTATGTATAAAGCCTTAGATTTACAACGGCTTCAAAAAAATTGTCCGTCATTCCAAACACTTTCTTAATAAAAAATACGATAATATTCATTCATCATGTTCATTCGGTATTAAGTTTAAACCAGGAAAAAATTGAGATTACTTTCTTTTATACCAAATCTAATCAAAATCTAAAGTCTAACTTAGAAATAGGTAGCGTACAATACAAACAATACAAACTTCTGGGCAATGGGTATGGGTTTCAATGCTCATGACCCGATAATTTGAATAAGGTTTCATAATGAAATAACTGTTCCCCTGGTGTCTTAAAAAACATTCGTTAGATTCAGTAGTACGATGAATTTTGTCCCTACCTATTCGCTGGTAACTAGAAGCTATTCCATCTTAAATTCCATTTTCCATATTCCATCTTCTCGCGGACGGGCAGATGAGCTCGCGGGCTCAATCTGAGAGAATTTGCCAACACTAGCTAAAGCTAGGGCAGTATCTACCACCAGAAAGTAATCGCGACCCGCTGAGAAGATCCGGCGAGAAGATCCGGGTTAGAAGCTCGGTGGGTTAGTAAAATAAATTTCAATTTCATAACCTCTTCCTTTATATTTATCATCGTTTTTAATGGAGAAGTAATCCTCGCCCAGTAATGTTTTGTACGACACAATTCCTTTTCCGTTTAGGGAACTTAAATAGCAAGGAATCGACATTTTCATTAATAAGGCAACCATAGTTACACGACTGTGACGTATTAAGCCAGCCGCCGGATCTAAAATGTCCTAGTTCGGAATACCATTAAAAGGGCAGTATTTGGTATGCGTCAGACGCTAGTAAGCTAAATACATAGTTTCGAAACATTAACGCTACAAATAAATATGAAGTGTTCTTGGTACAGGATTAGATTATCCAGGGTGAATGCTTCTAAAACGGCTATCGACTTTCATCATAACATTAAAAAAAGCAATATTCTTTTAATAATCAACAGCCTAAATATATTATTATGTCAATCAATATGTGAACATATCATGAAACATTAGCTCAAAGGCTCAAAGCAATAATAATGATTGACAGACGTCGCTACCGCTACGAAGTATCAACTCGCGTCATCTGATTTTCATTTAGGTGCGTGAAGTTCTCATGTCTGTTATATCGTCGATAATCGATCAAGCAGTTCTTTCGCTTGGCGCTGCGCAGATATACCTACTTTAACGACTTACCTCCAATATTGTGGCTGGACCCCGCACCTTTTTCCGTATGTGACGTAAAGGCTACTAAGGAATTCTTCGGAGAATAAGCAACGATGCTCTTTGGGTGTTATACTGGCGTATTAAAATCGCCAGCCAATTTCTATTGGTGACTAGTTTTTGTCCGCGACTTCGTCCGCGTGGAATATCTATTTTGGGATAACGCCAAAAATGTACCCGCGACTTCATTTACGTAAAAGGTGAAAATATTTTTGAATAATCGAATGTTAAGGAGCTATTTAAGGTACCAACATCACGCTTTTCAAAAGAGGAGGCTATCATTTCGACCACCATTTTTTATTTACGTCAGTTCACCGATTTCTCGAGAATGCTTGAATCGATTCTGATAATTCTTTTTTTTTTGTTCGAAAGTATAGACTTTCCGAATGGTCCTGTGATAATCAGGATCAGGATCTGGTGATGGGATGGACGTGGACGAGCTCACAGCCCACCTGGTGTTAAGTAGTTATTGGAGCCCATAGACATTTAACGGCCGTCTGGTGTAGTGGTAAGTGACATGGTCACTACACAAGGGGGTCGCGGGTTCGAATCCCGCCAAGGGAAGATATTTGTATGATAAATATAAATGTCTTTTCCAGGGTTATGGATGTATATTAAATATATGTATGTGTATAATAAAAATCTTACATTTATTTCCGTTATCTGGTACCTGTAACACAAGTTCTTTACGAACTTATCACGGGACCAGTTAACGTGGCGTGATTGTTAGTAAATATTTTTTTATTTATTTTTTTATTTACAACGTAAATGTCGCCACCCACCTTGAGATATGAGTTCTAAGGTCTCGATATAGTTATAACGGCGGCCCCACCCTTCAAACCGAACAGCATTACTGCTTAACGGCAGAAATAGGCGGGGTGGTGGTACCTACCCGTGCGGACTCACAAGAGGTCCTACCACCAGTAATTACGCAAATTAAAATTTTACAGGTTTGAAGCTTATTACACGATGCTATTCCTTCACCGTGGAAATCAAACGTGAACATTTGTCAAGTACGTATTTCATTAGAAAAATTGGTAGCCGCCTGTGGGATTCGAACACCGGTGCATCTCTATATACGAATGCACCGGACGTCTTATGCTTTAGGCCACGACGACACTCTCATTCATTCTCTATTAGTGTTCCGCTCGTATTAGTATTCATGTGATGTTATATAGCCTATACCTAACTTAACTGAAAGAATGTCAGCAGCAGAAGAATATCATCAGCTTTATAATATTAAATATAAATGGGATGTATTGTAAGATTTCGGACGCGAAGCAAACGTGCGCTCTAGTTTGAAGGATGGTATAACTCTTATGCAATATACTTGAGACATCTATCTCTTGGTTCGGCCTTAATGTGTACATGTAGTTATAAAAACCTTATTAGAACAAACTTAATGCAGCTACCATTGAAATCGAACGAAGTCAAAATGAACCTTAACGGCCTCACTTAAAGATCAAATTATACTGATTTTTTATTCGCCAATCGGCATAGACCTAGAGACAATAAATTCACGATGCGTAAACGAAAGTTTCTTACGTCTAATCCGATTTGACTGCGGAATTAAGTAACGATTCCCACGATATAGAAAGTTTACATTTGACCCGCTCGTAATATGTTCTATGACTCTAATGTAATAAATTACTAAAATTGGTAACTTAAAGGAGATTGCCCATTTTTGGTTTCGTGTTGTGCTACGATCAAATATATATTAAAAATTAAGTTTTTATTTTTAACAATTTCCTCAAAAATATTAAGTTATAACTTCGCCGGATATAGAAGATTAAAACAATTAGTAATTTAAAAACTTCTATCTAGTAGTAGTTCAATTTTCCCAATGGAAAGGCAAAGAAATTAATTCATACAGCCTAATCTTTTAAAAAAACGATAATGTGGAGTGAAATGAAATGAAGTTGATTAATTTGAGACATTAATCAATTGGCATGAAATTAAATTAGTTAATTCAATTGGCAAAATATTTATATATTTTATATTTTTTTATAATTTTTTTTATAAAAGATTGTGTATGGTATGATACCTTTGCCTTTCCAGTTGGAAAAATACAACTACTACTGCTACTGACATTTGACAAGTACCTACCTAACAATAATATTTTGATTTACTGACGCCGTTTTTCATGTTTCCGATTGAGTTATATCGTGTGTTTCGATCATATTATTCGTTACCTATTTTGTTAGGCAGAAGTTCAGGCATATTGGTTGCAGAATTAATTAATTTATCATACGTACTTATTAATCAATCGTGATGAAAACGTTGCTTATTAGCAATAGTATTCTATTAATGCATGGTTATTACTACAGCTATCTCGTTGGCAATCGAACTGTGGGTCGTTGTGTCTATGTTAGGCTGAGTTAGGTACAATGATACATCTGCACAATATGAGAAAGAAATTATTTTATGTCTATTTTTGTTTTATTTTGAATTTCCGAAATAGTTCCGCAACCTTTACTTCACGAATGGACGCAGTGGCCCTAGCCACACAATACTATGCTAGCTAAATAAGTTTATACTTTATACATGTTTTCATTTAGGAATTCAGCATAATCAAAAAATATCCACTGCTGTCTTGTACAAAAAATAACCTAATTCTAAAAACTTCATTGGTCTTTTACTAGCAAATCCGGCGAACTAGAGATTTAATTTTTTTTATAATTGAATAAACATATTAAACCCTACAAAATGAGGTAAGTTACATGAGAGCACAAACTGAAACCAAATTCCATACTACAATGGGCATTCTCCTTTAAAATAATTTTACATAATAGATAATTGGGAAGAAATCACAGACGGCCCCAAATTAGGATGCCCTATGTTATGGATATCAGAGACTGACATACATACTTATATACAATTACATATATACATTTACCTATAGTTAATAAGCACTCAAACAAAGAGCAAACAGACCTGTTCATCAGAAGATTGTTTGCTCGACGTGGGAATCGAAGCGACTACCCAAACAGCCATGGGCGCAACTACCGCACCACCGAGCTGGTTACAATGAGAATAGTTTATGCGTCACGATGTAGATCAGGGTGTGTAAGCTTTCTTATTGCGTGAATAGGCAGTTTTTTATTTATTTATTGCTTAGTTGGGCACTCGAGCTCACAGCTCACCTGATGTTAAGTGGTTACTGGAGCCCATAGACATCTACACGTAAATGCGCCACCCACGTTGCGATATAAGTTCTAAGGTCTCAGTATAGTTACAACGGCTGCCCCACCTTCTAACCGAAACGCATTTCTGCTTCATGGCGGAAATAGGCAGGGTGGTGGTGGTACCTACCCGTGCGGACCCACAAGAGGTCTTACCACCAGTTTAGTGTGTTTAAGATCTGATTTTCGGACCGGAAAGTGTGACTGTTTTGCGACAGAATGATGGTTTATTCCCGTGTAGACTAGCAATATGCCTTATCGCTAGAAACTACGTGATTGTTAGAAGGAATTCCTTATCGCACGTTATGTTTGCGAGCTGAGGGATGAGGCTGTAAAAGTGTAACAAAAAAAAATGACACCTTTTTTGATGACAAAATGACACTATTTTTAATGCCCTTCCTGACCACATAGGAAACTGAAGCTTTTTTCTATCGCTTCAGTTTTAACTTGAAAAAATACTTCATGTATTTATAATAAATAATAAAATAATGTAGTACATAAGTAAGTAGTAGTAAGTAAAGTAGTAGATTATTTTTTCACTACTAATCCAGAAATGTATCTGCAATACGAACTTTATTCGCATTTAGTCTCTTTTTATGGTTCCTTTAATTATTTTATAATGAAACTTTATATTTTATTTAATCATTATTGAATACAAATCCAAAAAAAATATATCAAAAGAAATTCCGTTTCAATCGGGTGTCCATAAGGCACCTCTCTTTTTTTTTAAACACTTATTTGCCTTTTTCTTCTCACCTTTATTCCACATTATGTGGGGCTGGCGCAACATCTTTTTCTATTTATCTTATCATGTTGAAGTTGGCTTGAAGGGTGGGGCAGCCGTTGTAACTATACTGAAACCTTAAAACTCATGTCTCAAGGTGGGTGGCGGCATTTACGTTGGAGATGTCTATGGGTTTCGGTGACCACCTAACACCAGGCGGGCGGTGAGCTCGTCCACCCTCTAAGCAACAAAAAAAACAACATATGTTTTAGTCTAAATCAGAGAATGGTAATATTAGGCTACAGTTGAAATATCCACCTTAGATTTGATGTCCTTAAACTCCCGTGACCAGTTAATTCCAGGTGGAACGTGAGTTTACGCGAGTCTACTCATTACTGCAATAAGCATAGCGTAGTCTGATGAAGGAATCAAAACAAAAAAAAAATATAATTCAGCCAGCTGTTCGCACGGCCCTTTTGGTAGCTAGGAGCTTTGTAAACTCCCAATATAGGTACCCTACCATCTGTGCTAAAATTGCATATAATGGCATAAAAACTAAATAAAAAAAACTCGCTTAAATAAATACCAAACTAAACTAACAATTCATTTCATTTTTTTGAATGAAGGTCCTTATGGGACGATGCGGAGGGGTACCCTAACCGGGAAAAAACGTCCGTAACGTAAGATTTTTATTAGTAATGCACAAAGTGTACGACTTAGCTTTTTAATAACGTACAAATTAGTAATGCACACAGTGTACGACTTAGCTTTGTAATAACGTACAAAAAATAACATATTTTTTTATCATTCATTGACCACGATCTCAGAGCGTTCGTTTGCGCAATACACTAACTCTTATGCAAACAGCCGTGAATGAGGTGTACCACAATAAGTTCGCACGTTACCGAATGACCGTGGGTTGTTGCGAAACCTCCAGTTTTATTTTCTTTATACCTCGAATAGAACTTAAAATTTGTATTTTTATAATAAGGAAGTTCGTTCCTATCCGGTGTCCCACGACACCACACATATTTTTTTATCCTTTGAGTGTCATCGACCCTTGATGCTATGCAAATTTTTAAGTTGATCGAACGTTTTGAAGTCTCTGAAAACGACGTTCAAAGATTCCCTTACAGGTCAATTAAAGGAACGTACGTACATGCATACCGAGCTAAATGCGTTACATTCACACAAACAAACATACATACATACCAAGCTAATAACAGGATATTAAAAATGTCTAAGATCGAACTTTAGTTGTATTTGTTTTATTTTCAGTTAATATGGACTTTAGCTCGCGGCGGAGACGGATACAGCTGCCCATACGGACAACACTGCGCCTTCGAGCCTGCGCCCCCCGGGCGGAATCCGCCTTGTGCCCAACCAGGCCTCACATACTGTTTACATCCAGAACCATATCCTGAGTATGTTTTTTCTATTCCTACTTTTTTTTTATTGCTTAAATGGGTGGACGAGCTCACAGCCCACCTGGTGTTAAATGGTTACTGGAGCCCATATACATCTACAACGTAAATGCGTCACTCACCTTGAGATATAAGTTCTAAGGTCTCAAGTATAGTTACAACAGCTGCCCCGCCCTTCAAACCGAAACGCATTATTGCTTTACGGCAGAAATAGGCGGGGTGGTGGTACCTACCCGCGCGGATTCACAAGAGGTCCTACCACCAGTAGATTGTAATCTTATTTGTTAAGCTTAAAGGTCTATTTTGATTACGCGTGGACGGGTAGGTGAGCTCACGGGGTTCAGCTTAGGAGGTCTTGCCAGTACTAGCCCTAGCAAGAGCAGCGCTTTGCTGAGTCTACTACCGGACCGGAATCGTAACCCACTGAGGAGATTAATGAATATGTTAATGACTAAAATAATATTATATACATAGTTTAAAAATTAAATAACTTACTGGTGGTAGGACCTCTTGTGAGTCCGCACGGTTAGGTACCACCACTCCGCCTATTTCTGCCGTGAAGCATTAATGCGTTTCGGTTTGAAGGGCGGGGCAGCCGTTTAACTATATTGAGACTTTAGAACTCGTTATAAATGTCTATGGGCTCCAGTACCTACTTAGCACCATGTGGACTGTAAGCTCGTCCAGTCATCTAAGAAAAAAAAAAACAAAAAAAAACATGTCTAAAGCAAAAAATATTTTTTTCTGATTACGAAATACAAACCTCATTCCCTCGTACCATCAATTGAGTAAACATTAAAATTCGAATCTATAAAAAAAACGAACATCGTAAACAAAAAAATATTGAGTGACAACATTTTCGTTTCCCAGGAAAATAATCCGACAGCTAATAGACGCAGGCCAGTACGACATCCGGACGTTATTATCGGACGAGAGTCGCGACGATTTCGCGACGACAAAAAAACCGGACTACCCCTACGAGTATGGACCCAACTCGTTACCGCACGTCGACCACATCTCCCTAGTTAACGAATACCCAAAAAACTACAACACCAAGTTTCACAGCCGATACAACCATGGTGAGTTACGGATTTCTTGTAAAACTATCAACAGCGCCATTGCTAGCCGACTTTAGACGTGACTTTAAAGCTATCGTCACTAAACTGCACAGAATTACCCAGATCCAGCAGTTTCGTAAACCACGGCGAATATACGTAAACACATCGACTTTTGTTGTTTTAATTCCTGTAATAAAGTGAATCAAAGAAAACAACTTTTATGATATTAATGTGTGCGCGTGTGTGCTCTGAGTAGGTATTTTATTCAGCGTTTTAGCTATAATATATAAATGAGTTCACAGTTCATCTGTGCGCTTAGTACGAGTTTTTTAAACGTTTTCGATAGCGTAAAAGTTAACTAAGATTTGTATAAAGTTGGAACGTTTGCCTGTGTTTGCCGCTAGGGGCGCTGTTCCAACTGCATTTTGAGTTAGCTTTTACGCTACATCGTTAAAAATCTCGCACTAAGCACACTGGTGTCAAATGCTTACCTTAGCCTATAAGTACATATTATCACAACGAAAATGTCGCCACCCACCTTCAGACTTGATGGTCAGTGTTTCTATGTTAATGTACAAACGCTATGATCCCCTTTTCTCTCATGGAAAACGCATGATTGGAAGATCTACTCTTCATAATTCCCTATATCACTGAATATAAATTAATGTTGGCAGTCATTACATTTCAAATGCCAATCATAACTCCCTTCTAATTAAAAGCTCACAAATGTCTTACAGATATATTCTCCCAGAAGACACCATTGCAGCCGCCGACTTCCAACGACCCGTCACCGTACAACTTAAACACGTTTCAATCGGCGAACTTCTCCAAGTTCGGTTTCCATGGACATTCTCCGAGCGCACACTGGAGCCACGGTGGGAACATTTACGACGACTACAACAAGAAAATATTCAGACAGAACTCACCCGCGGACCTCGGCTACAATAATTTCTTTGAGGGTCAAAATTTTTATCCAAACTACGAAACGGATGAGTGGTTCAGGCAAGCCTCCGGCGGCGTGACGCGGTATAACCCAAACGAGTGGTGGAAGTAAGCTATTATTGTTAATATCTCTAGTAATTTTGATATTTTTGAGCGCAGGTCAATTTTGTGTGTGATTCAAATATAGATAAGGAGTTTGCATGTCGTCACAGTCGAGAGAAAAGTGTCAAAACCCCACTGAATCTTATTAAAACTCATGGAACTTGAAATCTTTAATAAGCGCGCTATGACATGTTCTTCTTCAAACGAGGCTTGTGGAGTGTATTAAACAGTAGGCAGCGGCTTGCCTCTGCCCCTAGCATTATTGAAGTCCATGGGCGCCGGTAACCACTCACCATCAGGTGGGCCGTACGCTCGTCGGCCTACAAGAGCAATAAACATAAATAATAATAAAAAAGGTTTTTGAAATCTTTCTGCCATCTGAATTCTTTCTTTACCATGTTTAATTCAGATTGTTAAATTAGCGATGAGTTAAATTGCCCACTGAGTTTCTCGCCAGATCTTCTCAGTGGGTCGCGATTCCGTTCGGTGGTAGAATCTGCGAAGCACTGCTCTTGCAAAGTGCTAAGAAAATTCTCTCAGGTTGAGCCCGTGAGCGCCCAGACGGGTAGTGCGGGCGTATCTGGTATAGCTCCTTAGGCTACCAACGGATAGGTAGAAAAAAAAAATTAATTAAAAATATAATTAGGATTCTTTTTACCAGATCGTAGGTGACCGTGATGGATTTAGGCTTGATGCCGGCCCCAATGCTTTTTTTTTATAAAAAATAATCTGAACTCATTATCAAAGGAGACTGTCTTTACTTTTTTCGTCTCTGTAACTTTGGCATTTCAAAAATCTTGCTGCTCTAGGCCCGGGACTCACGAGCCAAGGCATAATTTTTGTTTTTTGTTTTTTTTTTATTGCTTAGATTGGTGGACGAGCTCACAGCCCACCTGGTCTTAAGTGGTTACTGGAGCTCGTAGACATTTACAACGTAAGTGCGCCACCCACCTTGAGATATAAGTTCTAAGATCTCAGTATAGTTACCAGGGCTGCCCCACCCTTCAAACCGAAAAGCATTACTGCTTCACGGCAGAAATAGGCAGGGTGGTGATACCTACCCGCGTGGACTCACAAGAGATCCTACCACCAGTAAATACATCATTGTAGGCGACACTGTCTTTTCTAGATACGTCTCACCGTCGTCTCGTGCTGATGTGACTGTGGAACGCTCCGTGACCTTTCCGACCAGGACCACGACCCTCAAGAAGCGGAAGAAGAGGAACGCTGATCTCGTCAAAGCTGCTGCCAAGAAGTCTCTAACCGGCACTGAAGCATTGAGAATTGCTCTAGGATTAGCTAGGTATGGGACTTGAATGAATGTTTCAACAGTGAAAAACAAAGAAAAGAAAAGTAGAAAAGTAAATCTATTGCGTTTTTATTTTGTTGTGCAGAATTCCGTTCTTTAGACATTTACATATCGCACCTTTAGAATTATAGAGACCCAACGCAACAAAATTAAATGTATTTTTTGGAAAACATCGAATGAAGTTTGGCAATCGTAAAGACGTAGACGAAGGGGACGGAGTGAAAGAGACCAATGGACCCTTTATAAGCTACTTTTGGTCGTATGATTAATATGTCTCTGAAAAGGGTCGTTCTAGGTCCACTTTTTAATTAAAGTCGAAATTAAAAAAAATTGAATTGGGTCTCTATAATTCTCTAGGTGCGATATCTTAATTTTAATTTTCAAAAGGAGAGTTTATATCGCTAATACTAATCATAGATAATAATTTGAAATTTAAAAAAGATGTACTTAGAAGCACCTTGAAATTGAAATAATAGTCAAACTAAGGTATTTTGCTCTATATGTTGAACAGTGCAGAGACATCTGCCGAGCGACCGCGAAGACAGGCTGTAAATGCTCAAGAACTCTGCAGCGTGCGTACAGAGTACATCACACCTCGAGCAGCTCTCAACAACAAAGGGAGCTGGAAATACGTAGTTAACATGCCTGATAATATGACACAGCTAGTACGGGCTGAGATTTGCACGTAGGTTGATTTGATAACATTACATTAAAAACAATCCATTCGAAAGTTGAAATAAGCGCCATCTATTGACAACTTTTGCTAAATATATGACATCTACTGGCGAATAGCTAAATGAAAATAATTTTGAACTAAAATAGGTTTACCAGGGGTAAATTATAAATTATATTCATAATTACAGATCTACAACATGCAGTGGCTTGTGCACGATCCCTTCTGGATACACTTCCCGATGCGAACAAAAATACATTCAAAAACGTCTGGTGGCTCTGCAATCAAGCGGACAGAATTTATACACGGATATATTTTGGATTCCTAGCTGTTGTCAGTGTAGCATTATACCTAATAATTAAATAAACATTCCTACATTACTTGCATTGCTTCAATTGTATAAAGATAGACAACGAAAACAAATTGAAAATAGTATTGCTTCCTGACACTAGATGACGCTATTATTTCAATAATTTCACTGCCTTAAATTTAAGTTCATTTTAACATAATTATTTACAAGAAGTCATGTTTTGTAATAATTTCCTTGGTAAATCACGATAGTACACTAGCATTTCGACACTAACTATTAAAATATCCTATTGTCCTACAGGCAAAGTATTATAATTTGTAAATTTAACAAGTTACTATATGTAAGTAAATTTATTTGTAATTTGCCTTATTCATGTAAATAGTAGCCTAAGTGTTAAAATATATTGCCTACCCTCAAAACAGAAATGTTTCATTTCGATGTTTAAAATCTTATGCATGCATTTTGATGGTAGATTATTTTTTCTTTAAATTGACTGTAATGAAGCAATAACGTCATAGCAACCCGCATAACACGCACACTGAATAGAAGCAGACCTCTTACTTAGTACGGAGCCCGCACTCATCTACGTCATCATCCTGGCTATTATTTCTAAAGCAAAACATTCGCAACTAGTGATCAATCAATAGACTACCCGTTTGCTTACTGCGAGTTTTCTAACGTTCTCGATAGCGTTAAAGTTAACTCAAATCTGTATGAAGTTGGAAAGTTTGCCTACGTTTGCTGCTAGGGGCGTTGTTCGAAAAGCATACAGATTTGAGTTAACTTGTACGCTATCGAGAAAGTTAAAAAACTCGCACTAAGCACACTGGTCTCTAAGCAAATATTACAAGTTGATTAATAAAATATGAATACAAAACTACAACAATGAATACTACAAGCATTACATTGTTTGTTTATTAAAATTGGGAGAAAAACTCATTACAATTCCACTGTAACGAATTTTCTAGGAGCTATTGTTATTTTGATATGTTATTTATTATTATAATATATTATACTATTACTCAACAATGAAATTGTTGCCTACTATTTTTCCCTATCTAGTCGCTGGTAGCCTATAGGTTTATTACAGCTACGAATGGACGGGCAGGCTTACGGGCTTAACCTGGGAGAATTTGCTAACACTTACCCTAGCAAGAGCAGTGCTTCGCAAAATCTACCACAGGATTGGAATCGCGACCCACTGAGAAGACCTGGCGAGAAACTCAGTGAGCTGTGTTTAACGGTGTTACCTTTTTTGAATTTTTTTTTATTGCTTCGATCCACCATCCACCCACGAGCTCACAGCCAACCTGGTGTTAAGTGGTTACTGGAGCCCATAGACATCTACAACGCAAATGCGCCACCCACCTAAATTCGATATCGAAAATCATTTTTAATTCAACTGTAGAAATCAATAAAACCCTCCTTTACTCATTTATTTTATTAATTTCGTAATTTATATATTAATTGATCTGTTACAGGTCCAGTTTTAGTTAAAATAAAAACACCTATTTCTGCCGCAACGCATTGTCTCGTTTCGATCCTATTACAAAATTTTTGAGAGCACTTTTTACTCTACCTTAAAAAGTGGCCGAGCATTCGGCCTACCTAACGCTGAGTGGTTACCAATGCCTGTTAACGTTAGCAATTCCAGGGACATTGCTGACCCGTTGCCTAACACTTAGGAATCTTTAAACCTCGTTTGAAGTAATACTTGTGAAAACGCCCAAGAATAACTTGGAGGAGGAGTTCACTCCAGAAACGGGTGGTACGCGGCAAAAAAAGTTCTCTGAAAGCGCACCGGGTAAGAATGCGGATACTCCTAGTCATTACAGATGAAATCTACTCCACTGATGAGATAATGACGGGAATGAAATAATTCCTGCCATATTATGTCTCAAGACGGACCCTTGGCTTTCTTCTATTCCGCAAATGGGTGAACAGGCTTACAGTCCATTTGGAGATAAGGTTTGTGGTCATGGCTTTGGTAACGGTAAATGGCGCCATGTTGAAACATCGACGAACATCACCTTATATACAATTACTTAAAAACTGTAATATTTTCGAAATGTCGGAAATATCCGACTATATACTTTATTATTATAAATTGAATTTAACAAATAACATACAGATTAAACCGCTTAAAAAAATGTAAACTATTTGTACGTCTTGCAAAAACCGAATAAATTATTTGATAGTTATATTAGGAATTAAAGTTACGTAAATTAATGTTAAGTAAAAATTAAAGCTACGTTACTATTTACTATTTACAGTAGACGACGATCACTCACCATCGGGCGGGCCGTATATCCGTCTACAAAGGCAACAAATCTTGTAATCATCTCAGTATGTTATACATAAAGAGACAACAAATAAGGAACACGAAACTATTTGTTGGTAATATAATATAAATGGCCATGAGTCTATTAATCTACTAACTAATCAACATTTGGCTGCAATGAGTCCTTTTTGATATTTGACCAGAAACCAATCTATGTAAGTACAATGCTCGGCCATTATTTATCTTAATAATAAGAATTAAAGATAAATATTCTCCAGCCAGAATTAATATTTGAGTACTCAAATACTACACATTATTCATGAAGATCTCACAGCTCTGCATCGAACATATTTTCCTTCTATTAAGTTAACGAGAGAGTTAGGGTTGGAAACAGCATCTGTAAGGGATGGCCAACCCTTGGGCTCGCACCCTTGGGGCTTCCGAGCCTACCTTAACAAATTTTCCCTTGAAGCTTTACTTGGTTTTCTTCGTCCAAAAGCTCCTTTGATGTTTTCAAAAGAATTACGATTTGAAATGTTGATTTTAGAGCAATTACTGAATATTGTGCAAAAATTAACTTCGTTTCTTGTAATTATTCTGCTAAAGTAAATGTTGTAGTATAATTACGTAATGTCATTTCTAGAATTTGTAAACTCTTTTTGCGTTTTAAGTCCAACGACACTTAAAATTAAAAATTTTTGAAAACACTCAAAGCAATATATTGTGCACAGGCTTTGTCACATTTATAATTTTATATTTATTAAGCGAACTTTCGGCTGAGGTATATTATTAGTTAATTTTATGTTTTTGTTTTAGTTGTACATTACCACTAAAATTTAACTTTAATTCGAACATTCAAACACCAAGCATTTCATTTGAAATCCAAGTTTGGCTGCCTCGTGTAGGTAAATGAAACTTTTTGAAAATATGTTTACTATAAAGCATAGGTATATGTTAATGATGATAATGTGATAGAAATTCATTTTGGACACTTAAACCATTCACTATATGTAGTTAGGAAGTCGATGACGTCATCAAATTGTTAACATAACAATGAAATAAGTTTATGCTGTACAAAAATCGAATGATCGAAAATAAAACTTCGTCATAGCATTTTCAGTCAATCCAAATCTAAATGATGTTGTTCACTCCAACTATCCTAAAATGAAAGAGAGAGATGCATAACCATAGTTTTTAACGTAACGATACGAACTAAAATAGATTAAGTAATTCATTAATTTAAGACCAGGTACGGATCAAAAAGAGCTAAAGCACATTTAACTGCTTAGTGTAAAAATTCACGCAATGACGCCTTAAAATAATAAAAAAATTAAACTCAAGCAAAAACTCGACACGCGTAAAAGTAAAGAGGAAGCGAGGAAAAAATCAATGCTTGCGTTTTATGTTCTGTGCGTGTGACAGATCGGTCGTCATAGCAACCGCGACGGGGGACAACCGGCACGCGGAAAAACGACCTAAGTCCGCACAGTTTGCGGACTACGGAACACTTCGCCGCGGTAAAGTCGCTGCGGTTGCGCTTAAGCTGTTTTCGTCCTGAGCATTCGGAAGTGCGTCGTGCGAAAGAGACAAAATGCCGGGTAAGGGAGCCGGTAATCGATATTACGCACTTTTATAACGACGAAAATTGGCGCCACGATGCACGGGATAAGTTTGCAAGCGTTGCAATACTTTTTATTTAAAATACCAGAAAGTAAACTAAGAACTCTCTGTTATTAAATACTTCATTTAGCAAACGTATTGATTGGTTGCTCTTTTTTCAGTATTTTAAAGTGTTCGAATTTAAATTACAGTTACATTGTGAGCACTTCGGTTCTTCGCAATTATATTGGACCTAACTACAATACAATTATAACGGCAGATGGTGAGATCGTGACAAATAGATAATGAGTGAACAGAGCTGAGTAATTCGTGTGGGAGGTGAAATTCTGATGACTCACAGCTCGGGGGTGAACTAGCCCCCAGTTTACTACGCGAATACTATTCTATGAGTTTTCTCGGAACCGTGTGACTAAGTATAGTCCTAAAAGTTTTGTAAAAAACATACAACCCTCTGAATTGGATTCTATTTAGCTCCTACAGATATTTAAGCACGAAACCTATCTATTCAGTTCCAAAATTAAATAAATATAATACATTCAAAAGCTCTGAAGATTAATGTAGAGTCAAACCTGTATGTATGTAGAGTAGTGAAATTATTACTTTTTGCTGTAAAATAGACAGACCAGCCAACGCTCACTTTGTGTTATATTACTGGAGGTTGTAAATGTCACTCCGAGAATGCCACCACCCAGCATGAGACATGAGGGCGACGTCTTAATAATATTTAAAAACTTCACTGAAACGGCGGTCTGTGAGACCAAGCCGAACGAGTTCACAATACGCTAATAACACAAATAAAACATTCCTGAGTCTCTATTATATGTAGTTATGTTTTTATGAAAAAATGATATCTACCCGCAAATATTGAAACAGGACTTAGATGTGTCCGTCGATGTGAACCCACCAGGCATCATATGACATAGAGACGTTTAATTACCTCGCACTCTGTTATAATTGATTTCGTGACTTTATGTTTGTAAAATCAATTAATTATCTTGTTCAATAATCGATTATATTTATCCCTATAGATCAGAGTATACTTAGTAGAAAATTGGGACAATATATACGTTCTCGATAGGGCAGTGTTTTACGAGGGTGTCATATGAAAACGAGCGAGTTGAGTGTGGCCGTGGTCGGTGTAGAGCGGGGCTCCTCAGGGCAGGGGCTGGATGTAGCCTGCACGGGGAGCTTACCCTCTTTGCACCTTACGCACTAAACGCAAAACAATCGGAAACACCAACCTGTCGCGAAACGGGGAATATAACGCGCCCCTTTCCGAATACGAACAGAGAAAATAATTCGATTAAGCTTTCCTGGATTTGGGAGTAAATCTTAGGAAAAGGTGTACTTTTTAAAACTTTGAAAGCTTCGCACCGAAGAATGAGTCATTACAAAAACGAAGTGCGTCGCGGTACCGCTGCAAGCACGCACCGATCGATAATAACGCCGACGCGGACGCGAAAGCTTCAAGTAAACAGATCGAAGCTTTGAAGCGAATGTGCTCCGTATCGAATCCCGCCAAATGCAACGACAGCTGTGCGTAGCGGCGACGGCTACGCGCTACGCGGCTCTACACCGGCGTATTATTATTATTTGTAAACAAGCGTGTGCGGGCGCGGGGCGTCACGTGACCGCGCGCCATTGGCCGCCGCGGCAGCTGCGTGCGGCCACACGTTACGCGCCAGTCCGCCGCCGACCCTAGTCGCGTACAGACGCGCGTGTTATACCACAAGCGGGACGCAACAGTCACGCGATCGCGAACTTCGATTCCCTTTTTGTTTATTTTTCACTTGCGTCCTTCGGTCCGTTTTGTTTTCGTGGCGGCCAAGCAAAGAAACAAAAGGAGGCGGATGGATCGAGTGACCGGAGAAGGTACGGAGTTTGTGCAAAAGTTTAGTGTCGAAGTGCAAGTGTGCAACTGTAGTGAAGTAGAAGAGTAGAAGCTTCTGGTTTAGTGGATTGTTTGTTGTAGTATAGAGGTATATAGAGCGACAGCACTAGAGCGTGAAGCGGACTCCTGTGCGCGTTCGCGTGCTTCCGCTCAAGCTTTCGTTGTGTGCTTTCGCGAATCGATCCCCGTTTTCCTGCTACGCATTTTGTCAAGAGTGCTTTTGTATAGAAGAAGTTGGTTATTGCATCACGTCCGTAGGTATTGTCTCCTGCCAATAGACGACCTCGTAGTTCATAGTTAGACCCGTATCCTTGTGTAGAGTCAAACGCACGACAAGCTATTACAAATTAGTTTGTATGTACTAGTAGAAGTTTACAACTCATTCAAACATTCTTCAAAGTTACTTAATTTTGATCGCCGGATAATTCAAAACTACGAATTAGCCTTAATTAAATGAATTTGATAGATTGGAGTTCGCCCTTCTTAAAGCAAAGAGCTTTAATAAGGCAATACGGACAAGTTATGACTATAATAATATTCAGATGTGTACATTGATTTTATTTTGGTTTTGTTGAATAAGCGGTCTCTATTATGTTGTTAGAATTGTTCATAACGAGCTTTAAGCAATAAACCATCATATTATATTACATTTACTGTGAGCTCTATATTTATATTTAATTTAAATTCGAAGACTTTTGATACGAAGTCCAGTCTAGTATCTATTAATCTATTGATTTAAATGAAATGCTTCACATATCCGTTCTTTATCGTAAGCTTAGTAAAATTCTAAAGATATGGACTTTATGTAGAGACACGTTTTCTTTCGTTTCTTGTGGAACCTATAAATGAAATAAAATTTTGAAAAAAACGTTTCTTTTAGTATCTATTGAATTGGCAACAAAGTTAACTGCTGCCAATTTATTTGCGTGGTAGGAAAACGGAAAAAGCACAAAACGCATGGAGTGACGCATGTCCCTTCCTACCATTGTGACCAGTGCATGATGTCACTTAGACCTTAATTGCAGCAAAACGAAAAAAAAAAAACAAATGGTCTTATGTTACAATTTAATTGTGCTTATAATATTGTTTGACTAAAGAGTAATAGTAATGTTATGTTATTAATATATTAGTTAAAATTAAAGTATAATTTAAATCAATACCGCAACATTCCTAGTTCTATTAACATGCTTCGATGCTATGCTTATGCACAGTGGTTGTCTGGAAGTGATCGCTGTCAACACCTATATACAAGTCGTCGTGCTTTATGTTACTTTTGCTTGTCAGAAATAAGGATAGCCTAAAGGCTTTTTAACTTTGATGCTGCAATCCAGTTTGAGACGTGAGATCGGTGTCTAGAAGACGAAGATTTTGCTATAGAAATAGGCTATCTAACGACCAAAAGTGGAAGTAAGCAGTATAGATGGTATTATTAGGATGGATTACTAGGTAATGCCTAGTGAATACTGAAGTAGTCGTAGTTAGCACTAGTAACACAGTTCAGAGTTGGAAATTCTTCTGATTATTAATATAACGAACTATTACTTATTATATATAACTACAACTATATTATTACGTGAGGTCCTTTGTTTCTGTTTTTTTTAAACAGATATTTCTGTCTCAAAACATTTGTGCATCTGGCCTTAATGGAAGGGTAGCCGTGCCACAATTTACAATATCATTAAGTCCTCAGATCTCAAATTTGAAGGACTTCGGATTTTGACTCCCAACTAATAGGCTACTATTAGTTTGAATGCGCTTCTTGTGCAAAATGCAAATCCTATGTAACTCTTTATCTTAATTTGATACCAAAAATGTAGAAATCAGTGAAAAAAGACGAACGAAAGATATTTTGCAGAATTACGTAGATTCATTTTATATATAGGAAATAAAGATGTGTGGTATTGTAGGACACCGGATAGGAATGAAGTTCCTTATTATATAAATATTAATTTTAAGTTCCATTCGAGGTATAAAGAAAATAAAACTGGAGGTTTCGCTACAACCCACGGCATTCGGTAAAGAGCGAACTTATTGTGGTACACCTCATTCACGGTTGTTTGCATAAGAGTTAGTGTATTGCGCAAACGAACGCTCTGAGATCGTGGCCAATGAATGATAAGAAAATATGTAATTTTTTGTACCTTATTACAAAGTTAAGTCTTACACTGTGTGCATTACTAATTTGTACATTATTACAAAGTTAAGTCGTACACTGTGTGCATTACTAATAAAATTACGTTACGGACGTTTTTTCGCTGTTAGGGTACCCCTCCGCATCGTCCCATAAGGAACTTTGTTCCAAAATGTACTAATGTAATTTTTGTGGTATGTACATGTGCAATCGAACAGCTTGTACAAGACAATCCGGTCCCACGGAATAATCGAATTAATGATACGCCTTCCTCCCGTGAATGCGATAATGGGGAGTCAAGTTCAGCGAGGCCAATGAAAACAAATAAACAAATTGGTCAATTTCGCCGCAGCCGCCGCCCGCGGCTGGCGTGCGGATTGTGCAACTTCATATATACATCCTTTTTAGTTGACAAGTTATGTTTCCTTTTCTATTTGGGAGGATACTCTGGATGCTTGTCGGTGCATTCGTTAGGACCGAGCTGGTGGTCGCTTCGGTGACATCTAAAGTATTTTTTTAAATAGGTGCTTTAAGTTGAGGAACTTTGGATACGCTTGATGCTTAGTGGTGACTGGAGTCTCAAATTGTTCAACCGCGACACGAATATTAGATTAGGTAGTGTCAAAAATAGGCACGATGGTGGTCTCTATCCGTACGGGTTTCCAACATGTCCTAGGACGTACAAAAATAGCTGTAGGTCTTCTATCTTTGTTTTAGAGCTATGTTCAGTTAGTTTGATAATAGTCATAGATTTAAAAATATATAGATGTATAAAGGTAATAAAAATAAAAAAAATATTGTTTAGTTGGGTGCTTGAGCTCAGAGCTCACTTGGTTTTAAGTGGTTACTGGAGCCCATAGACATCAACATCAGCCCACAACGTAAATGCGCTACCCACCTTGAGATGTAAGTTCTAAGAATGTGCTAAGGTCTCAGTATAGTTACAACGGTTGCCCCACCCTTCAAACCGAAACGCATTACTGTTTCACAGCCGAAATAGGCGGGGTGGTGGTACCTACCCGTGCGGTTTTGAAAGGGTATGTTTTGAGTAATTCCTTTAAAACTTATATAAAACTACTTTTACGGTTTAATCTTGGGTTTTTATTGCCACTATATTAGGTACTTCCGACGTTTTGAATACTTTATGGTTTACATGGTCACAATGATATGTAATTTTAAAAAAAAGTAGGTTTAATTATGCTTACGACTCACGCAAACCAAAGACATAAATAAATTAAATTTATCATCACACATGCCCACGATTGAGACGTTACTTTGTATGATAGTTGTATAAATGATGTCTATTTCACTTAAGAACTGATAGGCCTTGAATTAATCTGCCACAACCGTACAATAATAATACAGTTTAAAAATAAAAAATAAAAACTTAATTTATTAGCTTAATCATTATCTTTTTACTTAGTAATCGTAGTCAGGATATTGGGCTAACGTAATTAGAGCATTATGGTATCATTGGTCTTTGATAGGTGTGAAGAAAAATTTCAAGTTAATCGGATATCATGAAGTAAAATGTTGAAAAGTTCATTCACGTGCATTGAGAGTTAACTACATATCAAAATATTAAGAATGTGTATTATAAAAGAAAGAGCATGTCGTTTTTCGGGTATAAAAGCCTTTAACGTTTTGGCTCAGTTTCGGCAGGTAAGACAAACAATTTTTTTTTATTTATTGCTTAGATGGGACGAGCTCACAGTCCACCTGGTGTTAAGTGGTTACTGGAGCCCATAGACATTCTACACGTAAATGCGCCACCCACTTTGAGATATAAGTTCTAAGGTCTCAATATGGTTACAACGCCTGCCCCACCCTTCAAACCGAAACACATTACCGCTTCTCGGCAGAAATAGGCAGGGTGGTGGTACCTACCCATACGGACTCACAAGAGGTCTTACCACCAATAATCACGCAAATTATAGCTTTGCGGGTTTGATTTTTATTATACGATGTTATTCCTTTACCGTGGAACTCAATCGTGAAATTTAGTTAAGTACGTATTTCATTAGAACAATTGGTACCCACCCATCTGCGGGAGCCGAACACCGTTGCATCGCTAGATACGAACGCACCGGACGTTTTATCCTTTAGGCCACGACGACTTTAAAACTAACAAGCATGTAAGACAAACTAACTAATTACCAATTACTAATAACGTAATAACTACGGTGTAATTCAACGTCCGTTGTACTAAATTTGTAAGTACATAACAACAATCCTATCGTCCGCGACAACAAAAATTGTAGAGCTTTGGAAACATCGGAAGTATTATATTATATAATATAATATGTAGTTTTAATGATTTCACTGAGAAAATACAAAAAAATATATATCTTTACAAGTATTGTTTTCGTAAAGTCTAAGCCGGCATGAAGCTCCCACGCGGACAACTTTCAATCTCTCGATTATTGCCACAAGTAATATTATAAGTTGATTCGTACATTCTATGTAGGATAATCCGTATCTTATTGCTCCTCGGCAGACGTTCGTTCGCTTTTGGGATCGTTTTTTGGGGCTTCATTGCGAAGAATTTAAATAATCCGCGACTCTGTGTGATGTCAGGTTTTTAAATGTTGCTACTAAGTGTTTGGTGAAAATGTCGAGAGGAAACGTTCACAACACTAAGTCGCTTAGATTTATTTACGGGTTTATTAGAGGTCGAAATGATAAGTGTCATCGTGATGCCTATTTTTGCCGCGAACCAGTCGTATATATTTTTTTAATTACCTTTGTAGGCGGAAGAGTATACGGCCCACCTGATGGTAAGTGGTTACCGTCGGTCATGGACGTCAGCAATGTCAGGGGCACAGCCAAGTCAACAAAGACTATTCTTCCAATTTATTTATTTATTTATAACTTTATATACTAGACAGTATAAAGGCGGACTTAATGCCATAGGCATTCTCTAACAGTCTACCTTAGGGCGGTGCAGAGATGAGCCTTGGTAGGTGTAGTGTGATAGTGATATTACCTAAACATATGTGTATATATGACATACATAATATTTATAGATACAAATACTTAATGAGTAGAACATCCGTTGAGCAATATATTTGAGGATTTCAGCTGGTGTTTTTTTTTTATTGCCCTTGTAGGCAGATGAGCATACGGCCCACCTGATGGTGGACTTCAGCAAAACCAGTGGTAGAGCCAAGCCGTTTCCTACCGCGGCTTGGCTCTTGGCTCGAGTCTCAAGATAAAGACATTTACATTATTAGAATAAGGATTTTACACGTGGCGGACTATAGTCTCATCCCGTCTGAGCTAATAAATAAATAAATAATACGTATTGACAAAATTACAACGATTATATGATGAACAACTAATCGATATTTAGAAGATTTTTCAACAATATAAATCCTCGAGTATTGCCAGCTTTGAAGAATGAAGTTTTATTGGAAATACGAACGTTCACCGGCTAGACTGGGACTTATGAAATATCTTCAAGGGGAATTTCATGAAACTTTTCTATACACAGACCGACCGATCTTTTTGTTGTGCTAGACCGGAGATTCCGACTGCTGGATTTTTAGTTTGCGAAGTTATTTACAGGAAGGTCCGTTGTTGCATGGAATGTTCTACCTTTTAAACCGAAAAAACCTTATTATCTTCCACTGATATTACTTGCCCGTGCATAATTCCGAGATTCACCACCAGTGCCCACAAAATAGAATGTATTCAAAAATGTTCTTCATCAAACGACGTAATAAACAGTCCCTAGACAGATATTATTATGAACACATTTCCATAACCGAGAACTACTCCCATTTAATAAAAAGGAAACAATATTAAATCATTCACTCTACATACACATGCGACTTCCTTCAAACAATTCCATTTCATAGATGTAAAGCATAAAAAACACACAATTTCCTATGTCGCATCCGATAGAGACAGACGTGTGCACAAAAAAATTCTTTACAAAATTGTATCGACCAACTTCGACTCGACACCGTTCGAATCACGTAACGTTCTTATTGCGCACGTATAAGAGTCAAATTCGTAAGTTGATTGTGTTTTAAGTGTAAATGAATGTTTGTGATTGTATTAAGGCATCAGAAAAAGTGGTAGTGTGGGAAAGATGGTTGTAAAAAACGTCACATCTGCGGCGTTATTCAACTGTATTCGAGTGCTTGAATGGGACGAGTCGGTAACTCTATATAGGGAATTTCTCGCGAGACGACCTTATCATTTTTCAATGAGTTTGAATCTCCATATAGTTTTGTTTCTCTTGACACTTTATCACATGATAACAGTGCGTGGTATTAATTATTTTTAAGTAATTTTTTTTGTCTATTTGTATGCATTCACACGGGTGTGTAGGACTGTTTATCCTGATTACTATTAATTAACATTGCTTAAGGTTTATTTGTGTGACCGAGGCTATGAAAATATATTTGATTCATCATTAATTTAATAAACTAATTAGAGATTTCAGTCCTTTACGCTCTTAAATTTTGTACGAAATATTTATAGTTCGTATTATGACACTATAGTTTTCCTTTAAAATTTACAAAGTGCCAAATGCATATTCTTTGAGGTACAATTCTAAAGCTTTGAGATTAGGCTCGAACTTATCCCTCAAGTGCTTAGTACATTGCAACTACAGCGCTATCCACCTCGAGATATGAGGTTGAAGTGTCAATTGTATTGCACAGCCGCTGCCCCAAACTTCAAACCGGACCGCATTGAAGCTGGACTGCATCGCCCTCGATCCTTGTCCTATAGGTACAGTACACATACCAACCCGTGCGAGCTAGGACATCCGAGCACGTCCTAGGGCTCCCAAAGACGTTGGCTTCTAAATCATCATCATTATCATTCTCCTGCCTTTCTCCCATTCACCTGAGGTCGGTGCAACATAATTTCTCCTTTCATACTCCTCTATCATATATCATTTCTTCGCCCACTCCCCTCTTACACATATCGTCTTTCAATCCATTTTTCTTAGGTTTACCTCTTCCTCTACCCTTCCTTACTACTACTACGTTTCCTTACTACGTTACTGTTCCTTACGCTTGCTTCTAAATCGTCTACAACAAAGTAATACCGTGAACGTTACGTGGCCTACGTTGTAACAAGAGAGGAACATATGTCATGAAATAATAGCTTCGGATTGGATCCGCATCGCTTCTACCGGCAATCAGGACTGATGTGTGCATCCTGTACGGTATATGTTATTACGTTCAAATTATACCTATGCCGATGGGATTGTGTGAGAAAACGTTTCGCTGTCAAACGTTCGCTCTTATCGTAGCGTGCTGTTTGAACATCATTTGATGACATTGACGAAGACTAATAGATTACTTTTAGCGCTATCGCGATGTGTGGTTTAATCTGTAACGAGATGAATCTAAGACGGAATTATTCGTACGGAAATAGTGAAGTGGTTATCGGCAACCCCGAGTATCATCAGCGGTAGGCAGCAGCTTGGCTCTGCTCCAGACATTGCTGATGTCCATGGCAGACGGTATCCGCCAGATGGGCCGTATGCTCGTTTATCTGCAAGGGCAACAAAAAATTATAATAAAATAAAAATAACATATCGAGAATATCGTAATGATATAAGGTCTGATTGTCAATCAGCCTGTTCTGCTCATAAATTTTTATATTTCCAACTGACTCGGTAGCGAATTAGTTAGCGCCCTTGACTGCTGCGCGAAGGTCGTAGATTCACTTCCTACATCGAGCAAGCATTCGCGTGACGAACAGGTCTATTGGTTCTTTGGATATGTTTAAACGTATACAAGTACCTATATCGGTATACGGTCCCCGTAGTATTGGGTTGTAGCGATAGCCATCATACAACGCAAGATATTTGACAGATGCCTGAATCTCGCTTACAACATAAGCTTGCATATATACAAGTTCCGAACAACAACATTCGGACCATCGCGACATGAGAACCCTCTCATCGTGGCCGCTGGAAACTACATACCCGATCCTGTAGACCGAATGGTAAACAGCCGACGTCGCCCAAAACACGTCATTACGGATCCTCCCCATCCATTAACGGTGCTTTTAGGCACCACAAGCACCGGTCATCGTCCTCATCGAACCCGTCGCTTGCGACGAGCGAATTAACTCATAAACACAACCCACTGAGTTTCTCGCCGGATCTTCTCAGTGGGTCGCGTTTCCGATCCGGTGGTAGATTCTGCGAGGCACTGCTCTTGCTAGGGTCAGTGTTAGCAACACTTCGGTTTGAGCCCCGTGAGCTCACCTACACACGTTAGGGTGAAGTTGATATAGCCTCTCAAGGTTATCTGCATAGGTAGGGGACAAAAATCGGACTGTCGGTGTACCGAGCAATATCACCTGCTCGGTGGAAGATCTTCCGTCCATCGTATACCTACAGGGTATACTAATGTTGGGCCAAATGTTTGTCTGTGATTGGTCCCCAGTTATTAGAATAATGTTTCTGAGTATTGAACAAGCAAGATCGCGACACTCGTGTTGGCTTACAAAGATTGGCCATTCGTGAATGAAAACAGACGGGATAGTAGTTGGCCAATCTCGGTTGACTAGATAGTGAAGATTTTTCTCTCCAAAACTCATTTTTAAAAGAATCTTCGAAATGAAATATAAAATGTATAGTTAATCTATTTATGAGTTTTACATAAGAAATTTCTGCCGCATTTTGGCTTAAGATACACAATTTCGACATTATCTTTCCAAACTATAAATATTTTTCAACCCATTTACTGTTTTTTTTTGCCTACCTAATCGTTGATAGCCTAAGGGAGTATTCCAACTTCGCGAGAACGGGTTGGTGAGCTCACGAACTCATCCTGAAAGAATTGTTAACACTGGCTCTAGCAAGAGCAGTGCTTCGCTGAATCTACCACCGGATCGGAATCGCGATCCACTGAGAGGATCCGGCGAGAAACTCAATGGATTGTATCTATACACTCTTTTACTATTATCTTTGGTTAGCATCAAATTATCTACATAGGTTACAGTCTATCAGAGGTGAGCAGTAACATCACTTTTTCACACTGAATATATTATCTATGCACAGGATACATTCGAAATACAGTTCAAGTACCGATTTCAGTAGTACAAGTAGCATTATCTATAGATTAGTATCAATAAAATGATGAGTACAAGATATCGACTTCCTGCGCAGGTATTATGCGAGGCGCCGGATGTTACTTCGTACACAGCTGGTCCCGTCAAAAAAACTTGATCAAATAGTAACAACAGCTACGATGGGTATGATGAAATACCTATATCCACGCTCATGTTCACCCTGGATAATATTATTGAGTCAGTAGAGTGAAGCAATGGCTTCTTTAAATCGATATTTTATGCCATTTTTTTAAGTTTCTTAAACAACAAATAAATAATTGTCGATCGTTATCTCATTATAACAAATTTTGCTCTCTTGAAAATATATTTCGGGAACCTATGTCGACTCTTTTAAAATTAGCTCAAAAAAAAAACAAGACTAGTGAAGTGAAAAGTAATCTAATCGATTTTGTACTGGCGTTCCTCTTAAACACCGAGTTAATACGGATCACGGTATCCAGTTCGATATTCGAACGTCATAAAGAACGTTCGCAAAGCGACAGCTTCGCGCGTCTCCACAAAAAAGCGACAACATCCGAATCTAAAAATAAGCCGTATAAATGCAGCACAGGGCTGAAAGCGCAACGCTTTCGCTGCACCAATAGTACGGTTGCCCTTGACAACCGAGACCCAGATACTATCGCGTTCCTCTCGCACACATTCACCTCCTCACTCACACGTCCTCAAATCACACGAATCCTTACACGCACACGTGCTCAAAACGACATATACGAGCGACAGGCCCGAGTTCGAATTTCGAGCTGCGTTTTGAGCGAAGCTTTTTAGTTTTTTTTTTCCCGGTGGAACGTTCTTTGTGCGCATCTACAAAGAGGTTTTGCTGTGTGATTACTGGCCGAAACGCATGTTTGTAAAGCGGTGACGTAATATGGAATAATTTTGAATAGTTGACGCGATATTTGAAATCGGAAGGTCACGCATCACATGTTTTTGAATTTCAAAAATGGTATTCTCGAGTGTGACTGTTCTATTTAAAACAGATAGGTAATGTACCTGTTTCATTTTATCATCTAATTTTCATATGTCGTCTATGGTTCTATGTACTTTCAAGTATGCTTTATGACATAACATATGACCAAACAAAAAGTTTTCTGTTACTACATATAATAAGTTTTTTACCTCTTCTCCGAGGAAAACCTCGCAAAGCACTCGAGAGGAAACGAAAAATTCAAAACGAGCGCGTTGCAATTTACTTTCTCTTTGTGAACCAAACAAAAGAGTTTTCTTTTGATGTTAACGCTTCTATGATGATTTGCACACTATATATTATGGAATTTAAAACTTACTTTACCAATACGGCAGTCATGTGCATATATTAAGAATAACTATCATGCAGTAGATGACTGACATTTATACTCTGAATTATTATATGTTTAGTTTATATAATACTTACAACAAAAAGATAATACAAAGAAGGGCGTTCACTCATGTATGGACGGTTAAGAGGTAGTTGCTCGTCCTTGGCGAAATAATTAACTGTAATTTTAAAAATAAGTTTTAGAAATTAGTTAGAATTATAAAAAAAAATATGTACGGCTAGTAAATTCTTAATTTAATTAAATAGTAGAATTACAAAAAATATGGATTTTTTTAAACAGAAATAAACCATCGTTTATTAATTTAAATAAAAATGCACCTATTCAATTTATATTAAAGTTAATTATTATATATTTTACACGAAAATTTATTTATTAATAATTAAATAAGAGATCTTATCCAACCAGATCTTATATCATACGCGCGCGTAAAATTCACATATGTTGTTCACAAGGTGCCTAACTTTATCCTGTCGATTCATTTGATACCGCACCTAATCATGTCGAATATTTGTTGAACCATGGTCGCCTTTATTGTAAATTTGCTTCCATACTTTGACAAAACGCCTAAATATATATAACTTTAGAACGAAATACATAAATAAAATGAAGAAAATGTTATTTTCGTTGACCAAAATATTGGTAAAGCTATAAGTAAATTGGCAATGACAATTTTTTTTTATTCATAGCCTATTTCGAAGCATAAGCTAGTTGATTACAGAAAACCAGTTTTTTTATTGAAAAGTTATCTTTAGTTACCAACATTGAAATCAAAATATGTTTGACCTTGGTTTGATCGCAAATGACGTCATCATTGGCTTTATTCAAACAGATACTTTAGCCTATATTTTTATAAATAGTGTGCGACTTAAACCTCATTTTTGTTATAATCTTATTGATAACGTCAAAACTCATTACTAATTTAAAAAATGAAGGCAGTCTTAACTTGAACACATTTGAGACTTATTGATCAATGTACTTGGGCAGTAGAGAGAATAGAATTGTTTTTATTCAATAAAAGGAGCGTGAATTTAATAGAAGAATGTTAGGATGAAATGCTTTCTTTATGCAACTAATGATGTCAATATCTTAAAAATCGATAACATTTTCAATTAAGTATAAAAAAATACTACGGTGAATATATAAAATTAATTTCTTAAATTTGTCTATATTTACAAACAAAAAAATATATAATTTTGGCGGTTGCTAAATTTGAAAGCGCGCTATTTTACTGACGGCATGGCGTAATTCGAGCCCACATATGTACGTACCACCAGCATGTTGATTTCTGCGGCAAAGGACTTTTTCGTTCCGGTTAAAGAGTAGTACAGTTATACGATACCATAGGGACTTAAATCGTATGCCTCATTAACATTAACATTACGGGCTTCCGTAACCGTGTAGCGCAAAAAGAGCTATGAGTTGGGTCACATAATATTTAGCTAATTTTTCTTCTGTAAATGAGGCCATCAGCGCAAAAGTGGCCCAGCCCACAATTTTTTAAAATTAGTGCTTCTAAATTGCAATTTATTTGAAACAATAAATTTTGACGCAATACCGGCCTATCCTTAGTTTCGGCGATAGATAACAGATGGCTTTGTAAACATTATTTTCGCGCGTATTGTTTTTGCCTAATCTTCATACTAACTATAGTAAGCTTAGGCCACTTTTGCGCTGACGGCTTCAAATGTAATTTAAGGCACATTTTTAAATTACCTCCAAGGTCCTTCCCTGTATAAACGTCAGTCTGACAAATTATCATAGTTTGATGATTTATTATTATTTCAATAACATATCTGTATAATTCAGACTGTGATAGGGACATTAATATTACTAGTTTAGCTCTTTAATATAAGGAAAGCATATTCAAAGTCTTGTTTCGATCCAGTGCATCTCAAACTTTTTGAGAAGTCCCTGTGCTACCACCGAAGACCTTCAAACTTTATGCGACGTCTTTTTTTTTCCTACCTATGCTGATAGCCTTGACAGGCTATTTCAGCTGACGTCTAATATTTTATGGCGTACGGAAAAAGTAATGCTTCTTCTTGTAAATCTTTGATTAATAAATGCACGATTATGATTGTATCGATGGCTGTGGTGAATCCCATTGGAACCAAAACTAGAAGTTAATATTTTAAATTTTTTTATCGCCTCTGATCTAGTAATTTGTATCCTGTATTATATTTACATTACTTATTAATAAATTTATCTAACCAGCTATGTATCCCACCCGATATTAGTCCCTGCTGTCCATAGACATTGGCAACGTCAAGCCGCGCTGTGGCCTATCATTCACAAAATTACGAAAAGGCAATTGATTACGGCCACTCTATACCAATGAAGGGATGAAAAGTTGAGTACACACATACGGGTACTTCTTTTTTTTTTCCTACCTATGCTGATAGCCTTGAGAGGCTATTTCAGCTTCACGGGGCTCAAACCGGAGTGATGCCATCACTGGCCCTAGCAAGAACAGTGCTTCGCGGAATCTACCACTGGATCGGAAACGCGACCCACTCAGAATATCCGGCGAGAAACTCAGTGGGTTTTGTCTGTGGGTTAATAAATCATGGGTTAATAATTGTGGGTATTTCCCCTAGAATTTCAACTGTCAGATAAAAAAAACCGGTTTTATTTTGAAAATACATTTTCTTAATAAACACGAAATACCTAGTCAGGTCATAAATTCTGTCACATGTTTAATGTAAAATAATTGAAACAATTTTATTCATTATGTAACCATTCATATACCAAAATGAATTTAACAAAACATAGATTCTTATGACACTAAAGTTTATTCAAAATGACCTCCGTGATTTTGAATACAGGCCTTCAATCTGCGCGGCCAGTCGTCTATCGCAGCACGAACGAGGTCCATGTCAATATCGGCGGCTGCCTTAATCAAGAATGTCTTGAGTGACTCCAAATTGGGATGAGGCTTTGAGCACGCCTTTTCCTCCAAGTGTTGCCATATCTTGTAATCTAACGGATTCAAATCTGGACTGGAGGAGGGCCAGTCTTCGGGCCGGATGAAGTCGATTTCACGCGCCGCCAGCCAGTTTTGTGTGCTCTTCGCTCTATGAGCTGGCGCCGAATCTTGTTGGAATACCCAGTGCCTGTTATTGAACATGGTATGAGAAACAGGTTCCACAAGGTTCGTCAGGACTGTATTTTGATACACAACTGCATTCGTTTTTACACCTTTCTCACAAAAATGTACCTCTGTTAAGCTCCAATAAGAAACTCTAAACCATACCATGAGCGAGGATGGAAAATGACCTCGTTGGACACGCGGAATACGGTTGCTCGCTTCTTCACTACTGTGTGCGTACACCTTATCATTTTGTTTGTTGTAGCTCCCTTCTACGGTAAAAATTTTTTCATCCGAAAAAAGAATTTCCCGATATTTTTTTCCCGCGTACCGCTTCAACAAAGCGCGGCATCTCTTCAGTCTCAGGTCCATTAGACGAGCATTCAAACGATGTCCTGTTTTTCTTCGATATGCCCGAAGCCCTAAGTCTTCATTTAACACCCTTTTCACCGTGATTCTGCTTAACCCCATCTGAAGGGCCAACAGTTTCTGCTTACGTTTGGGATTTCTTTGAATTCGCGCCTTCACAGCTTTTATCACTGCTGGAGTCCTAACAGACCGAGGGCGATCACTTCTTGACCTGTCATCTACACTAGAGTCTTCATTGTATCGTTTGATGGTACGATAAACGAATCTTGGTTATATTCAAAATTTTCAGTATGTTAAAAATTTGAATTGGCGCGTAACCGCAACGATGCAACGCAATAACTGCAACACGGTCTTCTTTAAGCGTCCACTCCATATTTAAAAATGAGTAAAATTCTAAAATATACACTTTTATTTTCATGAACAGTTCGAAATTCGAATTCAATAAACTTTTTTGGCCAGCATTCTAAAAGAAAAGTTTTTACTGTGTGACAATACTTATGACCTGACTAGTTATATTATGTTCCTATTTGGAACGTCAACTACTAATATAGAAACCGTCAGAGTACGTTAGTCGGTTGACACTTTTTTATCCCATGTACTAACCTACGACCCGACTGGCCGTAAGCGTTTGTAGTCGTAGGGCACAACGAGCATTACCCACGCAAACCTCTTTAAATTTTGTTCCAACGGGAAAACAGCCGGGCGAATTTTAATCAGGTCATAATTATTCATTATTTTTATATTTTCCAGAATTTCTGTAAATTAAACGGTTGTCTGGAAGAGAACGCTTTTAGCGATAAGATCGCTTATTGTATATATATATTGTATTGTTTTTTTTAAATGTAAATTGTGTTGGTGTGCTATAAAGTATATTGTCTCTCTCTCTCTCTCTCTCTCTCTCATAAAAAAAAACTTGGAAAATATGTAATAAGTGCAATCATATCATAAAAAAGCCTATCGTTATCACAATTCCGAATTTAAGCTGACGAAAATAAAACGGTGTCCTTCCTATACGTCTACTCGGAAAATAGACGAGTTTTAAAATGGAATCTACCGAAAATAGTTTACCCTTAAAATAGTTGCTTCGAAATAGAGCGCAGCATTAAGCATCGCACCCTTCTATTAATAGATTGTTTACACCAATAGTGCTGCAGCGTGAAGATGGTGCGGCTTGTTTTTTTTTTTTTGAGGTCGTTGAGGTAGCGATACTGCAACACTGCAATTCAGTTGGATTTTCGAAGCTTACACTAATAAAAGAACGATTTTTTAGACTTGAATATTTTCAAATTTAAAATACTGATTATTTAAAATACTGATGGCGGGACCACTTGTGAGTTCACACGGGTAGGTTCCACCGCCCTGCCTATTTCTGCCGTGAAGCAGTAATGCGTTTCGGTTTGAAGGGTGGGACAGCCGTTGTGACTATACTGAGACCCTAGAACTTATATCTCAAGATGGGTGACGTATTTACGCTGTAGATGTTTATGGGCTCCAGTAACCACTTAACACCAGGTGGGCTGTGAGCTCGTCCACCCATACAAGAAAAAAAAAATGCAATTAAATGAAGTTCTGTTACATTTTGATTCTGCTGTCCTGTAAGTACTTTAATAGTACTTTAACTCACACAAACCAAATAGGTTTCCCAGATCGGTAATTTTACTATCCCTTCCTTTAAATAACTCTTCACACGCTGAGATACAAGTCACATCTTAATTTTTTTATATTAAAATTAAATGTCACATTCCAAGATGGCGCCGATGTTTATTTACGTATGTAACTTATGTATATACGATAAACGACCAACGCAATCACTGCCGGTATATTTAGGTATATAAAAGAAATTATATAAACTCTTGAACTGTCCGTCAAAGGCTAAGCTCTGAACCTATCGAGGTCAGGTCACCGTGACGTCATTACATTAAGACACTCGTCCATTGACACAAAAACGCTGCGTCTACACATTATAAAAAAGTTACACTACTGTCTTAAAATAGTATAAGTTTTAGGAACGCCCACTTTAAAAGTAATGTCAGGGATAGTGTAGTGTCAGCCCTCAGTATATTGTTAGCTTATCTACTCTACTCTTGATGTGCCAAGTTAATGTCAGACATATGAGGATATATCTAGTTCCCATGTTTAAGTATGTTAATACTATGTCAATCAGACTGAATATCTAGAAGTTACGGGACATTTAACGTCTACCTTTTTTCTTCTTCTTAAATTCTTGGTCTCCCCCTTAATTGCAATCTTCAGTTCTAGTCGTATTTTAAACATCACACGCAACTAGTGCGATAGTTATGACTCCCAATAGAAATCCCATCCGTTGGATATTATTGTGATATTAAATCGTCAATGCTCAAGGAGTCGTAACTAGCCTCGGCTCTTGGACCTGTGACCTCAACACGTGCATTTACTTTTGCTTTTTTTTAAGTAACCTAAAATGTAGAATAGGTTTCTTTAACATAGTATTATTAAGGTATTATTACATTGTTCATATTTGTATGTATATTTATAAATATATATGTGTATGGTATTTGTGTATGTATGTCTATGTATATGTTTATGTGTATGTATGTCGTGTGCGTGCATGACGTGTAATTCGTTTCCAAATAATTCTTATCCACCTGATGGTTGTCTAGAAGAGATCGCTCTTAGCGATAAAACCGCCAATTGTACTTTTTTTGTATTTAATGTTTCGCGTTGTTAATTTTTTTTTTTGTTTACTATAAGGAATACTCTCTCTCTCTCTCTAACTCCCTTATTCATTTAATAGGATATTAAAATGTCTTGTGTATTTTAAGCGTCTTTATTCGTAAAGATTGCAACGTGCGTGTCGTGTTTTCGCGTCAGTAGATAGTGACCTTAAGGGAACATCACTTCACGATTATCGCCAGCGTTCTATCAATGCGATTTAATGGTGCGAACGATTTGCGTGTCTCGTTACGTGTCTTATGTACGTGTTTTGTGATTTACTTGGTTATTGTTAGCTTGTTTTATGTGGCTATGTAACGAAATGGATTTATTTATTTTGTTTATTGCATGTATCAACGACAGGTTTATATATTAAAAATAAACAACAAAAACCTTTTTACTGGTGGTAGGACCCCTTGTGAATCCACGCGGGTAGGTACCACCACCCTGCCTATTTCTGCCGTGAAGTAGTAATGCGTTTCGGGTTGAAGGGCGTGGCAGCCGTTTTAATTATACTGAGATCTTAGAACTGATATCTCAAGGTGGGTGGCGCGTTTACGTTGTAGATGTCTATGGGCTCCAGTAACCACTTAGCACCAGGTGGGCTGTGAGCTCGTCCACCCATATAAGCAATAAAAAAAAAAAACAATACTACCAACAACAAAAACAAGCGGTCGAGCAGCTGCTGCTATACCGCCGCACACATTTCTCTCGCAACAACCTTACGCATAACACCCTACCTGTGCATCGTCATAGCCGTTATTTTAAAATATAATTTGAAAGGAAACAGTAAAACATCCATTTCTTTCGTACACCAATGCTTGCCTCCTCTTCAACGCCAACACTAACTCTTCTTGTGGACGTCGTAAAAGGCGCCTAAAGAATTCACCGGAGAAAGAGCTGTAGCGTTCTCCTAATTTATACAAATACACTTCGATTGCCAAGCTTTTAGTGGTGGTAAAGCGAATTGTAGGCCTGCGCGGGTAGGCACCACTAAACTGTATATTTTAGCCGCGAAACAGTCGTGCGTTCTGATTGGGAGGTTAGCCCGGCATTGCAATGTTAATAGGTTCGAGTAATAAATTAACACTAAGCTTACTTTTTTTTTATTGCTTAGATGGGTGGACTAGATCACAGCCCACCTGGTGTTAAGTGGTTACTGGAGCCCATAGACGTCTACAACGTAAATGCGCCACCCACCTTGAGATATAAGCTCTAAGGTCTCAGTATAGTTACAACGGCTGCCCCGCCCTTCAAACCGAAACGCATTACTGCTTCACGGCAGAAATAGGCAGGGTGGTGGTACCTACCCGTGCGGACACAAAGAGGTCCTACCACCAGTTACTGTTATAGTGTTTACAGTTTATTTACCAATTTTATTTAATAAATAAATAAAAAATCGAGAAATTTTATATTTGAATTTTCCTCGTATACGTTCGCGAGTGCTGGCGTCGGAAAACCAGTTAACAACTAAATATTGACATTGTTAATAGCACGGTCGGCAGTCGTGTTTGTCAGTTTGTCCGGTATGTACTCTTGCTCGTTATTAAATTGTAAATATCAAGTATGATGATTATTCTATCGCTATTCTCGGCACAAGAGTTAAAATATCAGATATGTCGGATGGTATACAGTGACTCATTTCTGATGACCATGAGCATCGGCTATCACTTACCATACATGGACCATACATATACATCTTTGTTTATTAAGCCAACAATCAAAACATCAACTTCTAAAATACAGCATTTCAATTTGCGGTTAATTCTAATGTATCATAGACACATAATAATATGTGGCAATTTCTAGGTAAATTGTGCAAATTACTAATCGAAACATATACTAAATATTCTCGAGACATAGCATCCTATAATATGCATATATAACAAATAATACTATAAATAATATTATATATTATAGGGCGGTTCTTTTCAAATCGAATGCTTCTGATGTTGCAATTCTTTTTATATTCTTAAGGAAATATTCGTAACAAAAACTTTTTTTCAAAACTAAAACTCGCAGCGATTGCATCGATTACGGCAAACAAACACGTTCGGCGCATGCGCGTACTTTCGTAGTAAACATGGCATGGAACGCATTAGATTTCGCGCCTTCTCTATAATGAGAAATAAAAAAGATAATATTGTTTTTGTTTACATTAATTTGTTCATTGAATAATGTTAGATGAATTACAGCACTTTCACTTACCGTCGGCTCGAACGTTTTGAAATAATACGTATTTTAATTATTACTAGTGGTCCCTCTGTAGTCGAAATTCGACTATAATTAATTGAAATTATAAGTTTAAATATTATTAAGGGTCTATTGTCAAAAACTATCACACTTCTATAATCAGAGATTTCGCCAAGACTAGACTGTAGACAAATATTAATAAAGATAAACAATATTAATCTATTCTCAATTTGACCACAGACTTTAAGTAATGACAAAAGTTTGACAGTAAATAAAGGGTATATATATGTATGTGTGTGTGTGTGTGTGTCAAATACATGGCAGTATGTGTAAGGATTTTTTTATTGATTAAATGTATTATTAATGCATAATTTTGGAAAAATATTAGCATTCTGCACTCCTTCTCTATATTCTCTATAAGTGTGGGAAATTTCATACTCCTCCGTCCGCGCAATTTGCGTAAAAAGGGGTACAAAGCTTTTGCTTCGCGTTTTAATATATAGATATTATTGATTGTTTTATTTTTGGACAACATTAAATGTGTTATTAATTAGTTTCTAATTTACAGATAACGTACAAAACAACAAGCATATTAATTGTTTGAGTACATGTTATCTTTAGTCTATAGCTATGTATATTTAAAACGAATCACCAATGATTAACTGTAATTTTAATGTAACTGTAATTTTAATGAAACTGTAACTTTAATGAAACTTGTTTATTGTTCACAGAGTGGTGCGCGCCGCACGGTTAGCTGACACGTTGAGGCCGCACCGAAACGACGAGAAACTACGAAATCATAAAACCAAAGCCTCCAGTCATATCTTTCCTTTCGAGAAAAAAAAAAAAAAACAAATAATAATAATATAAGCACTATTTTTTTAACCTTTTAACGATAAATGTAATCGTAAATAGTATACGCAAAATCCCAAACAGTACAAATTAATTTAAGTCTGAAGCGATTGGTATTTACAATTATAAGGAGGAGCCTTCAAACGAGAAACCACAAGACAAACAACCAACGACCAGTATTTACACGTTCCAAAACTAATAGTAATCGTTAAACGAGTGCACAAGATATTTTATCGATCGTTAATTAACAAAACAAAAAAAAACAAAAAATTTAAATCGATACGAAAACACGAGCGTTTTGTAAAGATCAGCCAAAGATTTTATAAGCCCGTTTAAGTATAAGGTATCGCTTATGTTAAAACAAACATAAAGAACATTTATATATATATAAACGAAGATATTGTGATTAGTTTAAGTGCAAACCGGTGTGCCGTATAACCATTAGTATAGAACCGAGGACCTGAATCCAACGGTGACAGAGTACAAAAAACTAGTTCCAGTTACGAGTGTTCAGTACGAGGATATAGATTAGAGATATATTTTGTAAGAGATATTGAAGAGTAGCGCGATGAGGCAACGCCGCGACAACACGTGATGAGCGAGACTCTTAGGAGCGAGGCGGGCGCGGACGGCGCGCATCTACCGCCCTTCTCCACCTTCGGAGACATGGCCGACAACGAGCAGCGCATCCTCACCGCCGACGCGCGCCTGCTCGACCCCGCCTGGGAGTACTACGAGCGGACCGGCGACACCGTCTCTGTCATCGCCAGCCAGCCACAGTACCGGCCTTGGGAGTCAATGCCGATCACGGTCAACTCAAAGGATGCGATACTCCGCGCAGGATTCTCTTCGCCCCTCGACTACCAGTCCGTCACTTTGCAGCCCATACCTAATAAGCTGCCGTCCTTCCAAAGCCAATTCCAAACGTTTCCAGAAACGACCGTGATACCGGAAACGGGGTTGCCGAGCGTGACTCCGGTGCCGGTGACGGCGAGTCCGACGCCGAGTGCGAGCCCTAGTCATTTAACACAGCTCACGCAACTCACTACCCCGTCGTCTCCGGTTCATCTCACCACCCTGGCTCAAGTGACGCCGTTGTCGACCACGCTGACGACGCTATCGCCGGTAAACGCTACGACATTCCACACTTTGACCGCTGTTAACGCCAGAAGCTATCCCATAGTGCCGGCCCCCTTGCAGGCGAGGGAGCTGGCTCCTGCGGGCCAGGCGTACATCGACGACCGGCACATCCAGCTCTATCAGCCGAATATCGCGACGATTAACGCGTTTCCGGGACAAAATGGAATCTTACATCAGAACGGAGCGCTTTTACATCAAAACGGAAGCTTAATACAAAACATTCAAAGTCCAACGGTCGTTCATGTATTGAAAAACGAGCCTTTCGATGTTAAGTCACTGCAGGACAAATACACGCCGAACGGACTGCACCATAGCAATTTCCAGAACCCGATGCTGATCGATAACGGTTATGATAAGAAATCGAACGGCTTTGGTAGTGGATCGTCACCGACGAGGTCCGACTTCAGGAAAAAAGAAAGACGGAAAATGCGTGCGAATAGTTCAGAATCAGACTGTTCGAACATGGAGGTCGGGTCGGAGAGCAGCGGACAGGTCGCCGCTGTCTCCTCTACGGCGGGATTCAAGTCGCCCATGCATGGAGCTCCGCCGATGAACACAGGCCCGATGGAACTGGACGACATATCCAGTGAGAAACAGGTGAGCACTTTTATTTATTTTCCAAAGACTCACAACTTTTACCTCGTGTACATAGATTTAGATTTAGCGTAAATCCATCCTCAAACAATAAAAGGAACAAAGCAAACGTGGAAAGTTCAAAGGCACACAATAAAATCTTGGAACGTCAACTAATCTCCTTCCTGCGAATTGGCGAATTGCGTAAACAAGCCGCGCGGGAATCGCGTAGAGCCGACTCTACATTCGACGAAAGATATGAGAATTCCCAGAATTTTCATTCGGCTCTGCGCCGCTGAAAGTGGATATTCAAGAGCGCCCGAAAAAGAGAAACTTTCCCCGTAATTCCACCTTTTATTATTCGGGGAGCAGTTTTTATTCCCGGCCTCGAGTTTCGAAATGGCCGAACTCTCTGTCTTCGCGGCTATAAATTTAATAGTTAGCCGATTCTCTTGCTTCGCCAATAAATTAACTTCCTCACTCTCTCTCTCGCTCTCGTTTAAAACACAAATTAAACTCGGTCGATTTACGCGTGTCCTGCTTAGAAAATTTTATGACTACCAAATTTAAGACGAATGCTATTAACTGGTAATTATGTGGAGCTACCGAGCTTCAGAACTTAGAGCGTTATTGAGTTGTCTGAATTACGATGGAAACCTTACGAAGGCTTTCATAGTTATGAATTAAATTATACTAGTGGTCCCGCAGAAGTCGAAATTCGACTTTAATCAATTGTATGTTTAAACATTATTATGGTTCTATTGTCAAATACTATTATACTTATATAATATAATCACAGATTTTGCCAAAACTGCACTATACAGAAATAATAATAAAGACAAACAATGTTCATCTATTCTCAATTTGACTTTAAACACTAACAAAAGTTTGACAATCGACAATAAACAAAGAGTATATTTTTATATATGTGTTGTATCAAATACATGGTAATATGTGTAATGTTTTCTTTATTGATTTAATATATCTTTTATGCATTATTTTACAAAGACAGCATTGTGCACTTCTCCTCTATATTCTCTATAAGTGTGGAAAATGTCATACTCCTCCGTCCGCGCAATTTTCGTAAAAAGGGATACAAAGTTTTTGCTTCACGTATTAATATATAGATTTGTATCGTATTCTGAACGAAATAGACTATTTGCTTGTCTTGTGTTTAAGGTATTTCAAAAGATATATTATCGAGCTATATGGATGCTAAGTCGACAAAAATTTACCATTCTTCTAGACGGTTCGATTGTGAAAATCATTTTGTTCAAATAAATGTCAACACTTTGGAATCTAATAACGAACACCTTTACAACAGCTGCTAATATCGTGAACTAATAGTCTATTCGTTTATGAAGAACCCTTTTATTAGGTCGAAATAAAATTTTAAATTAAAGTTTTCAACAGCTCAATGGTATGAAAATTTAAAAAATGAGAACAGGAAATGAGTTCAATTATTTTAAATATCGAAATTTAAATCTGACTACGCTATTGAAGATGAATAATAAAAAAATTAAAACGTCTCAATATATTCTTCTGTCATAACAATTTCAAATAATAATAAAAAATACATTTAAAATCGCATCGTTAAATACGATCGTAGTAAAATATAACAGATTACATCGCTAGCTCGTTACGTACACGCGATTGCTAATAAAATTGCAAGCTACATCGTACCGTTATATGACATGAGTAGCATGCGGCGAATTTCAGTGGGAAGTAAAGAAAAATTTATGTCCACTAAACTGTACAGTAATCGGAAAATAATAATCTTATTTTGTGTGAGATTACTACTAAAATCAATTTTATTTAGGTCGATATAATATATTCTATAAGTTTTTTTAATTATTTTATACTGACGTACATATGTTAGGTTCTCCGGTAATCGCAAAATAACACTCTTATTTTGTGTGAGATTACTACTAAAATCGATTTTATTTAGGTCGATATAATATATTCTATAAGTTTTTTTAATTATTTTATATTGACGTACATATGTTAGGATCGCCAGTAATCGCAAAATAATAATCTTATTTTGTGTGAGATTATTACTAAAACCGATTTTATTTAGGTCGATATAATTAATATATTCTATAAGTTTTTTTAATTATTTTATACTGACGTACATATGTTAGGATCTCCGGTAATCGCAAAATAATAATCTTATTTTGTGTGAGATTATTACTTAAATCGATTTTATTTAGATCGGTATATTCTCTCAACAGAAGCAGAAACAAAAATTAGTCAGGAACTTGGGTCTTTTCGCTTGAAAGCAGACCTCGGTTTTTTTCATGGCATTTGGCGGTAGTCATCATACAACGATATTTGAGAGATACCTGATTCTCGCTTACGACATTTTCAAGATAAGCTTGCAAGTTTTTTAATTATTTTATACTGAC
Source organism: Bombyx mandarina (assembly GCF_030267445.1). Taxonomy (NCBI): domain Eukaryota; kingdom Metazoa; phylum Arthropoda; class Insecta; order Lepidoptera; family Bombycidae; genus Bombyx; species Bombyx mandarina. The sequence continues at coordinate 2,978,978 of NC_143228.1, read as the reverse complement.
GTACCTACATATGATAGCAGGACCGCCACTCTTTCAAACAAGTTTACCTGTCATGGCATCGTCATTCTTCAGTAGTACAGTAGTCCTTGTTAAATGAAAAAAAAAATTGCAAGGAATACTTTATTAACAAACTTTAAATTAGGTGTGATATAATGTATAAATAACACGTATCGTTCATAGTAAAAGCAAATTTAATATTATATTTTTACTCTTTCATTTATATGGTACATATATTATCCATCTTAGTCCTTAAATGATAGATCACATTTTCCATTGCAACAATACAAGATCCATTACTCATTACTCGAATGAGTCGAACAGGGAAAATCCATTTCGGTCGCTTCCTAGAAAAAAATAACATCGATCTAAGTGAGCCAGAAGTGACAACTAATATTTAGTTTTATTTTTTACAATAATCGATTAAAACATTTTTTTTTTACGTGAAGCTTTGGTAAATTCAGTTATTCTATAATAGTATTTTTTATTAGATATATTTTTTTACTATTATTAACCCAAGCAAGATATTCTCTACGATGAAATTATTCATTTTTTATCCAATACACAGTGAAGTTACATATGACGTGAGCGAAACGTAAAATATCAATAGATACACCTGCTAAGCTTATTTCTTATAACGTGTCTATTAAGGCACATTCCAAAGGTTAAATGCAATAACATAGTAAATGCTGCTTCATACATCTGCTGAGCCCGCATACCAAAACACCGCATAAAATAGTAATGTCTTTAGAAGTATGTGTGTCCATAGGATACTTGTTTCACATAACATACACAATTCTATTCAAATTTGCGTTTCAAACTTATAAGTTCGTACAAGAAAAGACATTAAGCAAAATAATTTATACGTATTTCTATATATTTTTTAATTCTTTGTAAAATGATATGGAAACGAAATTACATTAGAATAAAATAAAAAAAAGCATTTTTAATTTGAATTTTCGTCAGCTGTTTGTCGAGCGACAATCGCCTGGTTCCGATTACAGAAGAAGATAAACGAGTATGCACGAATAAAATTACACCAAATAATTGCGACTCCCTGTCCGTATCCCAGCTGCTGCATTTTTTTTTTCTGTAAATGTTTTCATTTATTCCAAAAGTTGTTTTGCAAACTGTACAATTCTAAACAAATGACCTAACCTATAAATTATGACGTTTTAATCATTCTAAATAAGAACAAATTTCATTTAACTATTGATTAGATGAATCAGAATATTTCGACCAAACAACATAAAATACTAATGTTAAAATGAATTTTATCGCCAAGCATCGCATAAAAGGCAACGGGACTAATCCAGATTGCATCGACTGGATGCCCCGACGGCGCAGAAGCGAGACTCATTATAAATAAACGTTCGCAATCCAACGAAATAATTTGCAGAATTTACTACGTTTGGGCCAATGTTGAACATTGGACCAACTCAACCGCATTGAGTATGTGAATGAAATTGTACACGCAACCAACGGGAATGAATCTGATAACGCGGTACAGTAACGAGTTCGAAAACGAAGGATTTTTTTTTGTTAAAGACAAGCCACACATTAGTATTCAACTTTTACTGCGAAATAACATAAATGTTTTAAAAAGTAACATACGAATTTCGTAAAGGCGATTGAAAATTTACACACTTTTAAAATTGGAATTATTATTAGTTTTTTATTATGAAATAATTGTGTTGTATTACGTCACTAAATTTTAATACTTACAATGTCAAAATTTAAGTTCGAATTAGCAGGACACGCGCTGTAGGATTGTTTTCCAATTCAAGTACACTAAGAAAGCGGTTCCCGTAACTACGTTACGGATACGATTTCCATACTAAATTCGATACATTAGATTACCATACGCTTCCAGATAAACGAGGTCTACATTACGTTAGGCTTTGTCGTAACATTCATACATTTTTTTATGTCTACGTCAGTGAAAATTGGAGAAAATGCCTTTATTTCTTTCTATTCTCCCACAATTTGCACATATTTATACGTAAATTCATAAAAAAGCGTCTACATCCAAAATTATTATGAGAAAATCGTCAGCTCTTTATAATGATAAACAGAAAAATCTCTAACGCCAAATTCGTTAAAACAAAGAATTTATTTCGGGTTTCGAATAAAGAGATTAAAAATTCCAGACGTAAATCAACGGTAATGCATTCCACAGACGAAAAAGAAGAGGAAACGTTGCGGAGAGTGCATCGGCTGTCAGCGCAAGGACAACTGCGGCGACTGCGCGCCCTGTCGCAACGACAAGTCCCATCAAATATGCAAGCAGCGTCGATGCGAGAAGTTGACAGAGAAGAAGGTGAGTGGATTCCGCTTTTGTTTCAAATTTGTTCTTAATTTAAATCTAACATTTGTTGAGTCTCTATATCGGGCAAGGTTTAATAAGACACGTGTTCAGTCTGGCCGTCTGGTGTAGTAGTAAGTGACATGGTCACTACACAAGGGGGTCGCGGGTTCGAATCCCGCCAAGGGAAGATATTTGTATGATAAATATAAATGTCTTTTCCAGGGTTATGGATGTATATTAAACATATGTATGTGTATAATAAAAATCTTACATTTATTTCCGTTATCTGGTATCTGTAACACAAGTTCTTTACGAACTTATCACGGGACCAGTTAACGTGGTGTGATTGTTAGTAAATATTTATTATTATTTATTATTATATTCAGTTAAGTGACGTATATTGGGATTACAACCTAACGTGCTATCGACAGCCCGACAATCCCGAGACTGACGTAGCATCATTGCAATATAATTATCGCCAACACATACATATAACTATTAGTTGCTATGGAGACATTTGTGGTCCCTACACATTCCTTCTTTAGGTAACTAACTACAGCCATGCTTGCTAATAGCATGGATGTTGAAGGATTTTAGAAGCAAACCCGCCAATGATGACCGGTGTAATCGTAACTATGTGAGATAATGCGTAAGGTAATAACGTTGTAATAACGTAAGGTAATGCGACTATAACGGGTCTTAAGTTCTCTGACAAGAACAATAAGAAAATGAACACGTATAAGAACATTCAAATCGTCAAAATGAATTTAAATAATTACCGTCAGTCGCGCGTCTTCTAAGTTTGTTTAAGTAGATACCACTAAAGAAAGCCAGACTCCCCGACCTGCGCTGGTTCTGATCTTGTAGGCATCCCGGGGCTTGAGTGGGGGCGTCGGGCAGTCCACTGACCTAGAGGGCCCATGGGCTTAAAGCTCATGAGGTCCAAGACTCCTTACCATTAAGAGTAACGGATATTCCTTAAAGCTAGAATTTACTATTTGTTATCCTGTAGAAGTAGTCAGGACTTATTTACCAGTAAGGCCGCATCATCATCATCATCATCATCAACAGCCCACAGTCGTCCATTGCTGGACATAGGCCTCTCCCAATCCACACCACTGAGCCCGCATAACGTCCTCGATCGAGGAACTAGGGAAAAAACTACAAATTTCCTTACCTCAGTACTTGTGATCCCAGACAGACCAATAACTCGATAATCTCAAGGATATTTTATGGCCCCTGAAATCAACACTTGCACGAATTTCACTAAAATATTAGATAGCATCTTATGTTTATCTAGGTCTGGTTAGCCAGCACCTAAGATGTCCTCTCTTATCTTTGTTAGGCCCTCATATTAAAAAGTATTTAAAGCATAAATTTTACCTCCTCAATGCAGTCAAATTTTTTATTTACGTTTCCATGTCACCATCAGGATTGTCGCCCCTCTTCGTTACATAAATCTCTCCACTGTATTTTAGCACCATACGTTTTTCAAACAAAGTTCATATACACGTTTTTTTTACCGCAATACCATCGTTTAAATATATTCCACATTAATTTTGGATTTACCATAAAGGAATTTTAAATTTCAAAGATGGCCGCCAGCGACGCAGTTTCATGACTGATGTTTGTTGACCGCGTTTCTTATAATACGTATCATTCACAAAATCTCAATTCACATGGTGGTCGATTCTAAAATGTTTTATACATAGTCTGAATGGTGATCTGTGAGTAAAAACTTGTCGAGCCGACTTTTCTGATGACGCAAATAAGCTCAGCCAGTGACGATATTTGCATGCATGTTTCGTTTTGTTCTGTTGGAAACTTGTTTCCGTTCTGGTAACACTGAAAAACGCTTACTATGATTCTGCCTTGATAATTACATTTAATTTAATTAGTAGAATTTAGGATGTAGATTTAAATTAAGCAAAACCAAAGTTTTCTTTTTATCTCTATTCTCGTAGACAAATTACTTAGATTATTATTATTAGACAATATTTATTAGATAATTATTATTAATTAGACAATATTTGATCAAAATATTGAAATTCCAAAAATAATCTAACTTCGATCAAAATGTATTCTCTTTCTGTTCTATTGCTTCATTAAATATTGATAGACGTTACATGGCTTTGTGCACTAAAAATTATGTAGGTACTTAAGCTAAATGTATAATCAAGATTATGAGTTTTGTTGTTTGTTTTAATTAACCTCCACAAAATTCCACCTTATGTATTTACAAATCATTAAGCCGGTACATCATATGTCACCGTTGGTTAATTCGATCCTGAAATAATATAATTCAAATAACCCGCGGCCGACCGCAGATTCGGAACAAAATCCAACGAAATTCATAGTTTAAGAATCAATTTATAATATTAGAGAATGCGGACTTTTTAAAATGTAACTAGACTAAAAAATGAATTTAAATGATAGCAAATATTGAACACCTCAAACAGGAATATCTTACATATCCGGTCGTGGGTTTCGTTTATTTTATTTATTGAATTAAATAGGTCACGGCCTACTTACAATAGATTGTGTCCTCAAAAATCATATTATAATATATGATGGAGAATGGATCTATAGAATGTTTTTATTCATCTTTATGTATGTACGTGTAGTTTTGCGAAATCTATAAACTTATACGCAAAATCTATTTGTTATTTTTTTTATATAGTTCTACCGATCAAAAAATAGCTTAAGCATTTCGGCAGTAAAATGAGCATTTGTAACTAATAATATTAATATTTATAACATGTTTAAAATGGTTATAGGCTATGAGATAAAACCGTAAAACGTACTCGTAACGAGCGATGCAACTATGCGCTAATGCTCTAACTCCGCAGGTATCAACTTTTCTGCAGAAATACATACCTACCACGGGTTGATTAGGAGAAATTATGTCGTGTCCAAAAAATATAATGCCAATCTACTTCTCAAATTTACCTATTTACCTACTGGTTGTAGGGCGTATCGTAACCTAACCTATTTCGATAGAGAAGTTTTCATATCTTCTTAACACGTTGACTAGCATACAGGTTATCAGTGCCCTACGTGGCGCAGTGAAGTAGTTTTTTTTTATTGCTTAGATGGGTGGACGAGCTCACAGCCTTTACGTTGTAGATGTCTATGGGCTCCAGTAACCACTTAACACCAGGTGGGCTGTGAGCTCGTCCACCCATCTAAGCAATAAAAAATAAAAAATGCCTACCTGGTGTTGAGTGGTCACTGGAGCCCATAGACATCCACAACGTAAAAGCGCGACCCACCTTGAGATATAAGTTCTAAGATCTCAGTATAGTTTCAACAGCTACCCCACCCTTCAAACCGAAACGCATTGTTCCTTCACGGTAGAAAATAGGCGGGATGGTGGTACCTACCCGTGCGGACTCACAAGAGGTCCTACCACCAGTAAAGTAAGTAATGAAGTAATGAAATAATATGGGTGCACTATATGGCAGTCAACGTGTTAAGGACGGTTCAGCTGTCGTAGATTACACTGGACAGAAAAATACTTACCATTTTAATTCTTTTCGTAATGAATGTAGAAACGTCACACAAAACAATGCATTAAAATGTTTTAAAAAAGCTTTTCATCGCCACTTGAATATTTGAGTACGAATTCCAAAAGTAAAAAGACAAAGACGAATGATTACCATAAAATAGCAATAAAAAACATAACAGCAAAATTAATAGCCCGTGAAAAGATGGTTCGCACTGTAGTACTTTTGACTCGGATAGGTAATATAAAGATATCTGCATATAGATTAAGCTGGACTGAAAATATCAAACAGGAAATAAATAAACTGTAAATACTAAAATAAGTATTAATAAATAATCGGTAAAATGTCATTGGTCTCATTTAAACTCAACTAAACCAAATTGTAAGAGTAGATGCAATAAAATATTGGCGAGAAACGCGAAGGAAACTAGACTCGTACTAAGTTACAGAAAAAAGAAAATATAGCTTTTAATTTTATTTTCTACCAAACTAAACTAGACATTAAAATACTGGCAACATTGAACGCACCGGCAACCAAAAAAACTTTATCCAATGAAAGTGCGAGGCGTTTCTCTTTCTCGACTTAATTTACGATTATAAGTTACCGCCTGCGAAGTAACTTGGGCAAATTAGTTTTAAAAGAAGCATCGTAAAGCTTTTCAGGGAGAATGGGCCCTTGTTCGGTCCAGGAATTACGTTTATTTAGGACCCACTTTGAATAAGTACTAAAAATTAGACGCCGGTAATGAGACGCTTAACGTCCCTTTGATGTTTTCACTTAAAAACCTGACATTATCATTTGTCTTACGTATATAAGATCTGAATTGATTTTATTTATCTGCTACTTTATTAATTAACTGAGAAACGTTGTACCCACGTAACCACTAAAAATATTCTTTTAAATCTCAGAACATCAAAACAACAACGTGGCTTTAATAAAAAAAACACACAAAAAAAAGAAACATTATATTTTTATCGAATCAAAGATTCAGCTGTCTTTTCATACTGCACCTTTGTATGTTCACCGGTTACAGTTTTCTTTTTTTTTTGTATATGTACCTCGTGTAAATATTATTTACATTGTTCATGTTCATATGTCGCCCACATTGTCACCGCGCACGAGCTACTTGTGGGTTGTCAGCTACAACAAAAATTCATTCTTATAAAACCAAATATTTTAATAAACTAAATCTTTATTTTTTTCAAATATTTTTTTACTTTAAAGTAAACATAGTATTGGGTGTACGCAAATTGTAACTTACAAGTAACATGTACATTTAAAACCTTATCATAGTTTTATTTTAGATTCGGGTTTGACACTAAACTTACACCTATGTGCTAAATACGAATTTCAATACAATTTGGCCTACTGAGTTTCTCGTCGGATCTTCTCAGTGGGCCGCGTTTCCGATTCGGTGGTAGATTCTGCGAAACACTGCTCTTGCTACGCTCAGTGTTAGCATCACTCCGGTTTGAGCCCCGTGAGCTCACCTACTAGCTAAGGTTACGCTGAAATAGCCTCTCAAGTCTATCAGCTTAGGTAGGATAAAAAAAATACAATTTGTTCTACTACAAAACAAAGCGTATAAATTAAAATTCTTGATCTTGCAACCCTAAGCGCAACGTGCGCGGCAGATGCGCTCGCGCACCTCCAATCATAGCTGCCGATGGCATTCGGCACGCCCTCTGCCTTATCACACATCTGATTGCAGCTATTGTTCAATAAAGGTGTTACTTTCAAGCAGATATCGTTTATCGCGTACAATCGATTTACTAATGTTAAGAAAGTTTGAAGCATTACGAACAATACATTTGGTTTTACTGAGAATTTTTTCATAGTTAATACATAACACATAATACAAGCCATCATAGACAAATCGATCAATATATGATATTATAAATCTGTCATGAATAAAATCAGAAAACATTACGATACTCTTTTTAGATGTAAATAACTTTAAAACCCAAAATTTTGCATTTGTCATTCATATTTTGCTCTACATATTTGTTTGGTCGGATATGAAAAAATATGACTAAACAATTTAAAAAAATTATAGTAACCAACGTAAATAGCATTCACTAACTCAATTTAATATATCACAAAATTTTATATATCATCTACCCTATTTGGAGAACTATTTACAAATCTCATTAACTTCACCAATAAAGTATTCCTCGAATAACCATTGAGATCATTCGCCGCTAATGAAGTAGTTACATGAATCCAGTGTGACCAGTATATCAGAAACGGGACATATCAGTGATATTTAATAGTCATTTTGTTCCAGACAGTCCTTGACGCAAGCTGCAATGAATTCACTATTATTAGAATCATAAAACACGTCATCTTTGTTTTACTATTTGCGTACATTTGCGTCTGTGTTAGTGCGTGTTTTTTTTTTCAAAAATAAGCAGATATTTTATTAGAAAGCCTATAAATAAGACTGAATTTGGAACTGTTAAAAATTTATAGACTGCTTTGCTTGCTCTTTTATAAATAGTATTATTTTGTTGAGTTATTATGATGGTAATAGAAAATAGACATTTTCGTTAGGAGCCCCGTACGATATATCATTAATTTAGTTAGAACAAAATGATGTTTGTTATATCTTTTGCAAATAAAAAATAGTGTTCGTCCTTTACAAATACGCTACAAATAAACATTACAGCGTAACTGCCCTATAAATCTCCATCGCTTATCGTACATTTTAATGGCTTTTTTGTTTTGTCGCAAATTCACATATTTAGTTCAATCGACGTACTTTTTCCCGACGTAGATTAATGGCGGCGAGCGTCGCCATCTTGAAATTAAAACTGAATTTTATTCGGTAGAAAAGCAATTTTGTTTTATCTTTCGTATATCGAATAACAGTCGCTTTAATAAGTTTGAGTTTCGTGATTTGTCATTTTTGTGTGTTTTTACTGTAATTTTGCTCAATTTAGATGTCATGTTTATGACCGTAAATGTGTTACAATCAAAATTTATATGTCTGAGTTTCCAGATTAACATTTCTAAAAATTATTTCACTATCCCGCAGCGGAATCTTCAAAGATATTTTTGTTATTTTATTGGACTAACAATTAACAAACTCAAAAATTATTATTTATGAGGAAATACAATTATGAGTTTTCACGTGTAGCACATTATAAGAGTGCATTTAAAATTTGAGATAAGAAAATTACTTCAGCAAACTTTAAGAAAAATTATTCACTTTCATGTTACAATTAGGTTTACCCGCTTCTATAATTTAAGGCTTTAATTTCAATCAGTGACAACAATAATTGCACCATTTTCTACGGCACGAAATGTCTTGTGAAATTATTTCTCCTTTCGCCTTGAATCGTTTTTTTTCCTTTTTGTAGATTTGTTCCTCTTTTAACGAACTGTAAGTTTTATCACCATAAGGAAAAAGTAGACAACAAAAAAGGCTCGTCATATCTGAACACTTAACACCAGGTGGGCTGTGAGCTCGTTCACCCATCTAAGCAATAAAAAAAAACAAATGAAATCTCAAGTATGTCTAAAATGTCATTAATCCCAAACATAATTGAAAAAATAACGAGGCTTAAAAAGTGTCTAAAATCACATATCACAGTCGCAAAGAAGTCCCTTTTGACTTATGAAGTAAAATTTCATACTACGAGCAGAACAAATCCTATGAAAATTTTGTTGAAGATTAAAAATTCACCCAAGAAATTCTTTCATAAATTCAATAACCTTTTGACATCAGCTGTCAAGTTGCAAAAAAATCGCGTACGATTTCTAACCTTGGTCACGTGAGTCCACCCACACTGAGTGAAGCGATTATAACGGTCGGCAGGAGTTTACACTTCTGATTTTTTTTTCGTTTTTTTTTTCAACGTGGCACGCGCCATGGGCCGGTGATTCACGGGCCTTTCGGCCGGCAGATGTTGGGACGGGGTTTTTGTGCTATCAGCTGATATAACGGACAGACGGATCGACTTATTAACGATACATCTTGCATGCAACAGGCACACACTTAACAGAATGTGTTTTGAAATATAAAAAAAAGAAAACGTTTATTATAAAATTAAAAGGAGGTTCACAAAGAAAATAGTATTTTAAATTGAACAATCATGACTTTGAAAGTTGTGGATTTTTTCAAAATAAATTCTTCCGTCCTCTGTTAACGGTGAGTACTTTAATAAATTAAAAATAAATCCAAAAGTTTTGTTTGAGCTAAAACGAAATTGATCATAAGTCGTAGAAAAAATGAAACATTCAGATTACGAAACATTTTCCTATTGGGAACAAACAATCGAAACGTCAGAGCTTTATTTGATTCATATATTTCGTAAAAAATTCAGAACAGATCACACATCGAAAATGTGGGAAAACCCTTTTTGGAGGAAGGAATGTTATTCTAAAGAAAATATGAACAAATAAAATCAAATGCCACACAGCTTAGCTACTTGAAACCTAAGTACTCGTGAGTCGTCGTGGCCTAAAGGATAACACGTCCGGTGCATTCGTATGTAGCGATGCACCGTCGTTCGAATCCCACGGGTGGGTACCAATTTTTCTCATGAAATACGTACTTAACAATTGTTCACGATTGACTTCCACGGTGAAGCAACAACATCGTGTAATAAAAAAAAAACCCCGCAAAATTACAATTTGCGTAATTACTGGTGGTATTACGTCTTATGAGTCCGCACGAGTAGGTACTACCACCCTGCCTATTTCTGCCGTGAAGCAGTAATGCATTTCGGTTTGAAGGGTGAGGCAGCCAAAGTAACTATACTGAGACCTTAGAACTCTGATCTCAAGGCGGCATTTACGTTGTAGATGTCTATAGACTCCAGTAACCACTTAACACCAGTTGGGCTGAGAGCTCGTCCAACCATCTAAGAAATAAAAAATAAATAAATAAAAAACTTGATGTAAATTTTACACTCGATTTTTTCATACATTTTAGTCGAATTTCTACAGTCGATAGAAACAAACTGTGAAATCGTTTGTGGGTACCCAAAAACAAACAGGATGCGAGTCAGACGCGTGTTTATACACAACATGGCTTTAATTTAAACGTTACAAATGCGAAATAATCGTGAACAAATTGAAATTTTAATTGTGGAAGTTGCATACTATAAAAACATTTAGGTATAGTCTGTGTCAATAAAAAATTTTCAGCAGTAAATGGACTTTTTGGTGCGAACGCGAGGAGTGAAGTTGTGTGATTTGTTTTATTTTGTCTATTTAGTGTTTCTTCGGGTTTAAATTTGTAATAATGGTGGTTTATTAACTATTTAATATCTGTGAAAGTGCACAAATGTGGGAAAATGAAACAAAGCCGCTGGACGTAACTTCTCAGGGTCCTCCAAAAAGTCCACTAAAAAAATCTTAGTAAATGACCACCATTTTACTGAGATTATATTTCATCCCATATCATCTCAATTCATTTCACTTAATTTCATCCCAGTTGATTAGTGTCTCAAATTAATCATCTTCATTTCATTTCACTCCATAATATCATTTTTTATAAAAATATGAATAATATAAATTAAAATAAGACATGACTTAAAGGTCTCAGTTACCAGGTCATAAAATCTCTTAAAAAAAATTCAGCAGTAAATGAGTTCACCTTTATCTTTTCACACAGAAACGACTATTTATATGACGAATATCAGTCTTGTAGTGGTAGAATATACTAAGTTTGACGAGCGACTTTATTATTTTATTACCATTTCCACTGTAATTTTAGGCTTCGTAATTTAAAGTTATGACCGAGGCTCATACAATGTAAAATTGTGTTATTTTTTGTTTTATAATTCTTAGCTACAATATTATTACACATTTTTCTACATGTGAAATACATACATGGGCTTCTGTTCATACCGGTATTTATTCTAGGTACAATCTAGTATATTCAAACAATGGAAAACGTTAAATAAAGCAGTGTTTTGTTCTAATCATACGCAACTCGCATTTTTTTTTTCTAAACTTTTCATTGTCCGTCCCTTTTTATTCGCTTTGATATTTTTATACTCTCTACATTAGAAATAGCGATGCAACATGGCATTGCAAGCTTTTTGCTATGCCGTAGAACAATTTTGGTCCGTATACTGTACATTGGCCAATATTTATGTAGCAGTAACACAATACGTGTCAATTCAAAACACATGCTTACATAAGTTGAGAATTTTCTTTAAAAAATAAGGCTCCTAGTTCTAGACAGATTTTGATTGACATTACTCACATAATATGATGTTTCTACGGGCACCAACAACCATCAAAGGAGCTTTGAACTTGTCTATCAATCCCACAATATTAAGAGTTTTATATAGTACTAACTACAATAATAGTACCTATATATTTATTACAATAGCATGTTTGTACTTTACTATATACTATATTATTTAAAAAAGCATATTATGAATTTTGATAATATGATCTTCATAAGCCTGTTCATTGAAGACGCTTCGTATACATAATACAATAGAGTTTAGTAAATATATTATGAAAACAAAAATATTATAAAGAACAAAAATAATCGGCCTTATACACATTATACATACTATATGTGTTCAGTTTTCAAAGCGCATAAAATCGGGTAGTTGCATGTTGTATTATGACCACAACCGGTTTCATCGCTTTAATGCATGCACCGGGCCCCATTCAATTCAATTTGTACGAGACGCAATAATTCACAGGTCACTTGTAATATCTAACTAAAGCTGTAACGGTTGTCTGTACGATGATCAAAACTGAGGCAATTGAAAGTTGACAAAATTCCAAATGTTTTTTTTTTAATACGCTTTTATTAGCTTCAGACCGAAGCTTCAGACGTATGTATGTTAGTATGTAACGGAATCTTTGAACATCATTTTGACCCCCTTCAAAATATCGGATTAACTCGAACTTTGGTATACTTAAGGACCGATGACAATTCGATATTTAAAAAAATTGAAAAAAATTAATTTAAATTCAACTAAAAATGAAAAATAAATAAAAGTTCGAAAAAAATAATTTTTTATTGATTATTTTTATTATTATTATTACTTTTTAAATGTATTATTTATTTCTGTTTGATCGTCGTGATCATTCGAGGATCACATCAAAACTACTAAGCTGATTATTACTAAGTTTTTTATTTATTTATTGTTTATACGCATTACTGCTTTACGGCAGACATGGGCAGAATGGTGGTGCCTACCCATGCGGACTCACAAAACGTCCTACTACCAATGATTTATTATAAATATTTAAAAGTAGTGATTAGACCATCCATCTTACTTGTTGTTCCAAGTAAAAAGCGCAAATGGAACGCGAGAAAACCAATATGTATACGTAATGCTATCCTTTGCTATGTTAATTCTATATAAATGACGATTAACTTATAAAAATAATAATACTTTTTATGTGAATATTTCACGATTTGACATCATCTATATATTAATACGTGAAGCAAAAACTTTGTATCCCTTTTTACGAAAATTGCGCGGACGGAGGAGTATGAAATTTTCCACACTTATGGAGAATATAGAGAAGAAGTGCACAATGCTAATATTTTTTTTAAATAATGCATAAAAGATACGTTAAATCAATAAAGAAAACATTACACACACTACATATCATATTGACGCACACACGCATGCATACTATTTATTGCAAACTTTTGTTCTTGACGTCTGTTGTCAAATTGAGAATATATTAAATATTGTTTGTCTTTGTTAATATTTTTTATAGTGTAGTCTTGGCGAAAATTGTGATTATAGAAGTATGAAATACAATCTTAATAGAGTAGAAACTTACAATTCCAATTAATTATAGTCGAATTTCGGCTACTGCGGGGCCACTAGTTAAATAAGAAATCTGAAGTAGGGAATTACTGAATTACTGAATTTTTAAATTTTTTCCCCTACTTACTCGATGGTACCCTAAGAGGCTATTCCAGCTACGACCGGACGGGTAACTAGCCCTAGCAAGAGCAGTGCTTCGCAGAATCTACCACCGGATCGAAATCGCGACCCACTGAGAAAATCCGGCGAGAAACTCAGTGGGAACTTTTACAAAACATCCGTTATCAACTAGTCAAATCTTACGTTACATAAGTTTTTATCAAAAATTTTACGTAAGCTTTTAAAGTAATAACAAAACCCGCTCCAAAAAAAAACCGCCATCTTTTTTTTTATACACGCACAAATCATCTACCGTAATCCGGGCTGGCGTGCGTCAAATCAATACTTTTTCCCGGCAAAGACCCCGATGCACGCAACTAATTCATACTGCCTAGAACAGGCCGATGTATAAATAACTATACGACCTCTTTTCTACATTCAAACAGATACGCACACTCGTGCAGCCTTAGGGTTGCTATCGATAAATGTAATGTAATGTGAAATAAAACAAACTGGGGGTTTTAGATATACATATTCTCAAACTTCATCCTAAGTATACAAATAACACCAAGGTTATTAATTTTGTGCCAAAAAGTTTCCTATGATTTTTTCTTATAACATAAAAATAGTTGTGGCTCGAGTATGAAGTTAAAAAATAGACTCGATAAACCAAAATGAAATCTACGAAATCGTACAACAATTTATTAGCGTCCATTTTTAAATGAATATTGAACCAACCCTACGATATCCACCAATCGTAGCCCAGTTTCGAAGCGTGTAAGTGTGCGTGCGAGGGGTGCCTCTATGCACCCTTACCGCGCATACACAAAACTAGATGCATTTTGTTATTACTATTAAAATCCTTATATTTGGCGTTGCGTGCTCGAATAAGATCCCGTTATTTATTGTGGTATTATTGCTATTGAGTCGAGCTACTGGGAATTACGTTAACAAAAGCTTTCACTGATTAAACCAAACATGTATTATTGATATTATAATTTTTTTAATAAGATCACAACTAGGTCATGACTTAATAATTACAACAGATCGATCTTATTAAATTGAAATAATAAATAAGGAAATATAGCGAACCACAAAAAAAAAAGCGCTCTATTAGATTGATCTGTTAAGAATTTATAAGATTTCTAAAAACTCGACTTTTTAATACATAGATGACCATTTAAAAAGAAAACAAATAGGTACTTAAACAGATGCTCATGAGTCACTTCCAACATCAATGAATATAGTCGTGTATTGAAACTCAGGACCAAACAGAAGCAAAAATGTGTTACTTTGCGTAATTGCTGGTGGTGGGACGTAATGTAAGCGTAAAATTTTTTCTAAAACAACCGTTATGGGGAAAAAAACGATTTCCCAATTCGTGCTTACGGCTCGTCTGATATTAAGTCTTATCTGGAGCCACCGCGTCTATCGTAACGAGTATAACGCAACACATTTTGAGATCAAAGGTCGATATCTGAATCGTCTTGTATAATAGCTATCCCACCCTTTAAATCAGAACGCATGATTGCTGTGCGGCAGAAATAAGCAGAATAGTAGTACCCCTCACACACACACACACACACACACACACACACAATACGAATTACCACCAATAAACGCTAGATGGCGTTCGCAGTACGCCACTCTTTCTCCATTGAATCCCTTGCCTTTACGACGCTCGCGGGAACAGATGGGGTGGTGTTATTCTAGTCCGAAGTCGCGCAGCCAATCACATGAACTCGCACGCCCATACGCATGAGAATATAGAAATTATTCTTAAGCTAGCTGACCCGGCACACTTCGTAGTGCCTCAATCGATAAAGAAAAGACCTAAACTTTTGTATAAAATAAACTTAAAACAAGTAAAAGGAATCCGTCCGACGGGGGACACATCAAAGAGAAAACAAAATTGTTATTTTTATTTAATTCCGAGCATTTTCATATTAATCTACCTTTTAAAACTTCTCTGGACTTCCACAAATAATTCAAGACCAAAATTAGCGAAATCGGTCCAGCCGTTCTCGAGTTTTAGCGAGACTAACGAACAGCAATTCATTTACCAGGTCATAAAGGTCTCAGTTACCAGGTCATAAAATCCATTAAAAAAAAGACAAACCATATTATACTTTTTTTTTTAGCTAAGCTAAGACCTTTAAGTCATGTCTTATTTTAATTTATATTCTTATTTTTATGAAAAATGATAAAAACGAGTGAAATAAAATGAAGATGATTAATTTGAGACATTAATCAACTGGGATGAAATTAAATGAAATGAGATGATATGGGATGAAATATAATCGCAGTAAAATGGTGGTCATTTACTGAGATTTTTTCAGTGGACTTTTTAGAGGAACCCGAGAAGTCACGTCCAGCAGCTTTGTTTCATTTTCTCACGTTTGTGCACTTCACAGATATTAAACAGTTAATAAACCACCATTATTACATATTTAAACCTGAAGAAACACGAAATAGACAAAACAAATCACACAACTTCACTCCTCGCTTTCTCGCCAAAAAGTCTCTGGTTTGTCTTTAATATTATTTGTCTATAGTGTAGTTTTAGCGAAATCTGTGATTACAGAAGTATAATAGTCTTTGACAATAGAACCATAATAATGTTCAAACTTATAATTTCAATTAATTATAGTCGAATTTCGACACTGCGGGACTACTAGTAACTATAAAAAATTTACTATAAACACCAGGTGGACCGTGAACTCGTCCACCCATCTATGAAAAAAAAAACTATGTTTGTTTGTACGTAATAGAATCTTTGAACGTGACTTTCACAGAAGTCCAATCAACTTGAAACTTTGCACACACATCGACAATCGATGACATAACAAGAATTTTACAGCTTCGTTCCAATACCTTCACTATTATCACAGGGTAAAAAATATGATATTGATTATTAGTTAGGTTAGGGATTTGTATTATGATCAATTGCATTAAAATACCACATACAATGCCTTATATGCCTAGAACAAAACCACTCGAAAGCGGAGTATATTATAGGTAAGTAAAAGTCACTAAAAATAAAACACGAATAAGGTATGTAGTACATAGACGAAGCGTATAAAAAAACATACACATATTGCATCGACATAAGAGACATGATTTCAACTTTAGGGGCGGTTTTAAAAGGAAATAGCGCGTGGCCACGCATGCCGCATTCAGTTAACACGTCGCCCTAAGAGCTTTTAGCACTGCGCTCGTGAAATCCAACTGCAACATTTTAATTTAGTCAATAACAGTGTAAGGGACACTATCTACAACATGTACCAATGTTTCTGTTCTTTTTTTTTCATTTATGACGATTTGTTATAGAAAAGTTTTTGAATATGGAAAGGTTAAATGCGCTTATGCCACGTCGCTGTTATATTCTCCTCCCTAACATGAGTTCAATAGGTTTTCTCTACGCTACAAATAGTGTCCTGATATATACACTGCTTCGATATATAAAGTCTATAAGGCTACGCGTTTTGTGTTCATTGACATTCAATAGTTCGTGAACACGTTCTAAGCTTTATTATAACTTGCGTACACAAGTTAAATCTCAAGAAACCTAATAATATAGTAACATAGTGACATTTCATAACACTATATAACATAATAATATAGTATAATATAGTAACATTTCGGTAGGCAGCGGCTTGGCTCTGCCCCTGGCATTGCTGAAGTCCATGGGCGACGAGGTAACCACTCACCATCAGGTGGGCCGTATGCTCGTCTGCATACAAGGGCAATAAAAAAAAAAAAACTGCATGCAAACAGTGTTCGCGTTTAGAACGCGTTTAGAATGAAGTTTACTAAGCTCATCCCTCTACATAGACTAGCAAAGGTAGTATAACATATCCCTATGTATGTCAGTTACGCGTCTAGTCATCTAGGGCCTAGTTCATACAGTTCATTAGAGTCTTCCCCAACGATCGGTGTCGTGCAGCGTAAACTCCCCACCCCTTACATCCCTCCACTCTGAGAGATCTAATTCTGCACGATCCGACGTATCGTATTTAAAATACAATCATGAATATTTATGTTTTTTTTTGTTTGTTTCGTCATTATAATTCTAGTAATATGTACGTATTAATATGTATACTTTTTCATTTTATATCTGTAATTTGTCTACCTACAATAGCTTACTAATTTTAATGAAGAGAGACCACGGAATCGCTTAATGTACGGATTATTTTGGAAATGTTTTGTTTGAATACATGGGCTTACCGTTAAAAATGGTTAAAAAATTTAATTAAAAATAGAAAAAAACTTCTAGCTTCGATTAATAAAACTTTGTTTAGAACGTTATAATTCAAATGATGTAACACATTTACAGGGTGTTTAGCAATCAAAACATATCTACTTATATATAAAACATGTCTCTATATATCCATAATGCCCTAAACACGTCATTACGGATCCTCAAGCACCGGTCACGGTCCTCGCCGAACCCGTTGCTTGCGACGAAGGGCTCGAAGAGTAAGTTAACCCATAGACACAGGCCACTGAGTTTCTCGTCGGATCTTCTCAGTGGGTCGCGTTTCCGATCCGGTGGTAGAGTCTGAGAAGCTCTGCTCTTGCTAGGGCCAGTGTTAGCAACACTCCCAATTTGAGCCCCGTGAGCTCACCTATTAGCTCGGTGAATCTAGAATAACCACTCGAAGTTACTAGAATATGTAGGAACAAAATATCCATAACCTAATAAGTAAAACCATTAATCTTATCTAGTTATTAAATACCTACTGTACTGTATGAACGTTATATTCACATGTCATTAATAATGACTTGTTCAACCTTAACAAGTCGGCATCCAGTTGCCCCGTGCCCCTCTAAAGGCATAACGTAGATTAAATACGATGTTTTCCGCTCCAGTTCGCAGCGCAGATTATCATAATGACAACCGACGTAAAAACTGACTCAAAGAAACAAAGTTTTCGTCGCGTAACACACGCGATTTATTTACACGAAACGCTAATGAAAGAAAATCGTCTTCGATGACATTTTTCAGCCAATTTTTAGTCAATCTAATCACGAGAATTAATGTCAAAGATATTTAAGATTGAAGAAACAAATAAATCACGCGACAATATAATCTGATGACTGTCGACTGACAAATCACACTGTGAAATGAAATATTTAATTTAATACAAAAAAAACACGTGTAGCACTCGGAGACTGCCGCGGTAAAGCTATTGCATAGCATTTTTTATCAACTTATGCAATTATAAATCGGCAATAATAATTTAATATTAAAACAACAATAAAATAAGACCACGCTATATTTATAAACATTAACAAAAGCAAAACATTAACTGTCTCCTTCACACTCATAACCTAGACCGCGCGAGGGAGAGATGTGCAGACTTTTCATGATGCACAGATGCGGCACTGCGACGTCACGCCGCGCGCGTATTCACAAACACTACACAAGCGCAACGTGTGAATGTGTTGAACGCGAGCTACATAGTAGGCGTAGTGGGGGTGTCAGGTGATTTTCGTTACAGAATTTCTTAATTCAGTCGCCGCACTCAAGGCCCGCGATAAAAGCTATGCAATAGCTTAAAATGAATGACTAAAAGAGTGTTAAAAGTCATCTCCGATCCGAAACAGCTAAGGTCTAAGCCGTATACACAAGTACTTACTTTCAATTCGACGAAGATTGAAATCTTATAGATTAGGGGTGCTCGCAATGATCCATTGCGTCTCACAGTTTTTGACAAGAAGTAATAAATTCAGGCATAAGTTAATCCTGTCTATGTTGATTCACACCATGGCATTGTGATAATCTATGGTGTATACATACATACACCTAGAACAATTTTAAAGCATATCTATATTGATGTTATAAACCTGAGTTTGTTTGTTTGGTTGAACGCAGTAATCTTAGAAACTACCGATCCGATTTGAAAAAATCTTTCAGTGTTTAATAGCCTATTTATTGAGGTAGATTATAAGATATATAACATCACGCGAACAATACGAGCGGAGCACTAATAAATAATGTCTCAAAATCGGGTTTTTTCGTTTGAGAGCTTCCGTTGCGTGCGCTCCGGAAACAGTTAAAGTTTCGCTAAAATAATGTATGACAGAATTGTTCCCTCTTAAAAGTTCTTAAAAAAAAGTCCGCGGAAGCATATTTTAAGCTTGGTTCACTATAACCTTTTTTATGCTAACCAAATTTATTCTAAAATCAAACATTTTCAAAGCATATCAAGAATATTTTCACCTCTGACGTAAATGAAGTCGCGGGTAAGCGTTATTCCAAAGTAACTATTCCACGCGGTCAAAGTCGCTGGCAAAAACTAGTTAGCTTATATTTTCGGTTAACAGGAAACCAGGTCTTCACATTACATCCGTTCCTGCCTACCGGGGAGAACTTGTAACCTACTAGTAACAGTAACCTACTAATCTACAGTCATCGGCCACTGCGGTTACGCAATTATATAAAGAAGAACAGTATCATCTATAACTTTCAGTATCAACAGTATAATTTTTATGGCTCATAATAATATCTACGTTTTTTATAATAAACGCAATTACCGCAGAATAGTTTTAATTTTACAACAAACACGAAAAAAACACATTAAATATATAGCAATATTTTATTGATGTCCAAAATTACGCTGACGTCACTTCACCCATAATTACCATACCATGAAAATTTATCTCCAATCTTCTATCTGGCAATGTGCCTAATTAAAATAGTCGGAACATTCCCTCATCGGTGCGCATTATTGTTTATATAACACAAGCACATAGAGCTACAGCCCCTCTGGTGGGAGGCACAGTTAACCCAGTGAACGCACTACGCAGTTCAAAGCCAGCGCGCGCTTAATGGGGAAAATGCTGGAAATATCTAGGTATAAACAGGGGTGGATAGGGTTCCGTCGATGCGTCGATAAATAAATCTGCTAATGTTCAAAAGTTATTTTTAGATGTTTATTATAGTGCCACTAGCGACCTGTCAGAAAGCGATGGAAAAAAGTATATCGAAAATAAGATAAATACAAAACATAAGAAGCGAACACATTAGAAAAAAAAACAAAGTTGATAGATACTCTTAGATATGCTTTCACACAAAAGTGGCGTTGGTCAGGACATCTTGCGAGATACACGGAAAAAAGATGGACATTAGAAACCACAACATGGGAATGACCAGTGGGTAAAAGAAGAAGAGACCGACCGACCAGATAGATGGATCGACGAAATAATAGCAACAACTGGAAAAGAATGGAGAAACAAAGCCAAGAATAGGGAAGAGTGGATAAAGCTGGAGGAGGCCTATACCCGAATGGGGTTTCAATAATAATATAAGTTTATATGTATTTGTAATTTTTATTTGACATTTGTAGATTTGTAGTTTTTTTTTCTGCATAACATTTGTAGTTTTTTTTTTGGAAATAAAATGGGCTTATTATTATTATTATTATAAAGCCAGCGGAAAATGCGATTGAAGATTACTCGATTTCTATTCCACTTAGATCTAAATCTAACATTATTGTCATAGACTTATGAAGCTCTCATATGTTTTTAAGGTGTCTTACATAGTTAATTACTTAAAATAAAAAATAAAAGTACAGTTTTGATTTTTTTGTAAATAAAAATTCGAACTAAGGAAACGTTTCCACAGTTCGTCCAATAAAATTAGGTTCGCTGCGGCTCTTAATGACGGATCCACTTAAAATTCGCTTTAATGAAAAATAATTTTCCACCTCACTACCGACTTACTAGCTTCCGTGCGTACTTCTCTCGTATATTTACACACACAAGTGACTCATTGCTTCTCTCATTGAACAATCAACGTCAGGCTAACGACCTCCCTTCGAAGCTTCAAGCCTTCAGCACAACCATTTCTTCTTGGTCTGACTGATCACAGATTGCGCAAGGCAAGTAGGGCCTAGTAAGAGTGGGAAGGGTTAAAAACAACTTTATTGTATGACCAGCGCAATGATAGGCAAATTGCAGTTTTTTATGGAGAGAGATACAGGGTGAGTAAATTATAGGGTAGGCATACGTGTTATAGGGTAGATACGGACCACATTATGATATTTAATACGCTGCGGTAAGTTTATAGCTTCTTTCGCGGATCTCTAATTTGCATTCAATAAATTTCAACTGAACTTTCGTTGGAGGAAATTAAAAATTCTAGATTTTATTTATTTATTGCTTAGATATATGGACGAGCTCACGGACCATCTGGTGTTAAGTGGTTACCGGACCCCATAGACATCAACAACGTAAATGCCGCCATTCACCTTGAGACATAAGTTTTAAGGTCTCCGTTTTTAACAGTACAACGGCTGCCCCACCTTTTAAGCCGAAACGCATTACTGCTTCACGGCAGAAATAGGCAGGCTGGTAATACCTACCCGTGCGGATTAAGAAAACGTCCTACCACCTGTAATTAAGCAAATTACCGCGAGTTCGATTAAGTTCGACAACATTTCCGTTTATCGTCACATTAAAGTGATGACTGTAACCGGATCCGCAGTAAGTAAGTGTAATTTATGATTTAGCTCCGGTTTTCGAACGTTTCCGGCGCGCCTCGCTCAAATATTGTAACGCTATACGAACGCACCTTTATTTGATTTATGCCCGTTTTTTTTTTTTTTTATAAAACTTTTTCAAGGCATGGGAAACACTTGGCGACGGCGCGTTGTAATACGAGTTTACTTATCGTTTCATTGAAGGCGTCAGTAGCGATGATTTATTCGAGTACTGTTTTTCGGGTTGAGGTTTTTTTTTTTTTCATTTTTTGTCGTCCAACTGTTTCCGTTTAAAACCGTGTTTCATTTCATAAAACTCGATCCTGTTGAATGTAGTCACCCAGTTTGTGTAATAAGACTATAGTTTAAGGCGTTGTCGTAAAGCAGATGTCCTAATCTGAAAAAAATTTAATACGGCAGTAATAAGTAGGAGTTGCATGATGATCAAGCGAGTGGATTCGCAAAACCGTTGACCTCCGTAAAATATTAGGGAGAAATTAAAGAAAAATTGTCGCAGTATATTTCATACGCTGTGGTCACATATCTTAATCTTAAAATAAACAGATTGATATAATTATGGTTAATTATTTAATGTAAATATGGTAAGCAGCGGCTTAACTCTGCTCTGACATTCCTGAAGTGAATGGGCAACGGTAACCTCCCACCATCAGGAGGGCCGTATGCTCGTCCGCCAACAAGGGCAATAAAAAATATTTTCAATACCATGCATAAATTCTACAACTGGTAACTTTTTTTTTGTTATGTATTCAAAAATATCATAACGTATTTTTCATTTTTGTAGTCTGTCATCAAGGCAATCGACCGTGACCTAAAAACGAAAATTAATTATTACTTTAAGAGTACAGTAGCGAACACAATGCTCATCATAACATCGCGTCGCTTTGGTGGCGTATAGAAAAACGACAGATGGCGCGGAACTTGTGCCGGCCATTGTACGTACATGTGTATTTCACATAGGAACATGTAATTCCTACAATTATTACACATATTAGACACACATCTGTTGTTTTCCATAATTTTTAAACCGATATTTTTAATTATTAAATAGACACTCATATATTTTGACAATGACAAAAAAACAGTATTACTAGGTTATGTACTTAAGAGCTTTTTTTTTTCAAAGGAAATAATCACAAAGTAAACGTAGGTTTTTGCTAAATTCATTTTATTATTCAATAAGCAAACCACTATAGATGTCTTAATATCGTATTAGTATTTATGTATAATTTTATTTTTCATCCCTTAGACTTCATTAAATAGCTCAATATTTGAAACGATTCCCACCAAATAATATGTATTACCAAATAAATGCTATAAAAACTTATTATAAATAAAAATCCATCCACAATCCATCAAACAGAAACGTGCATTTATTAATTTTTGACATAACCGCAGCCATATTGAAATTGAGCAGCTGTTAGCAGGAGTTCGTTGACCTGTTTTTTTATGGGCATACCCGGGCGAAGCCAGGTAGCCGACTTTGTTCTATAGGGCTATAGAAGCTTCGAAATCCCTTTTATATTGTAATGTCTTTTGAATTAAACTTAGAGAGCGTTTTTTAAAGCATGCGGTTCAAATTGTTTTCTCAAATTTCTTTGTTTTTGTAATATAAATTTATTACAACAATTTTTGACAAGTTTGCGGCCAGACTGATGGTGAATGATCACTCGGTGACATAATACCAACAACAAAGCCAAACGGCAGCTTGACTGAATTTTTATTCATTTATTAATGACATTTGATGACATTTAGTAATTTACGATGACAATGACTTATGTATATTAAGATAATTAAAAAAAAAATCATTATAAAAATCCATATTTACAATTAAAATAAAGACCATTACCATTTTATTATAATTAAATAACTTTTTTTTATTCACGGAATTGGGTTAAATATTAATTTGAAATACCTTCTATATCTGCCGCTAGATATGAGAACAGGATTAAGTTAGAAGGTTAGGGGCGTTGGTACATTATACCAGAGTACTCAACTTAAAGTCACGCATTGACTTTAGTGGAGGCAAGGCCTGTAGTAAGCTCACGCGATTAGGCCATCACCATCCTGTTTATCTGGGTGACCAAGTAGTCATGCGTTGTGGCTTGAAGAGTGGGATAGCAATATACAATGCAACTGAAACTCTGACTTCATGTCTCAAGTTGGTATTCATATAGTAATGTCTATAGGCTCCAGTAATCTGTATCATATCTGTAAAATAATGTATGTATGTATGTATATGTGATTGTGTATATATATACTTTTTAATATAATTCTTTTTGTATGTATATGTCGTTTAATATAAATTTCATTGCACCTCCCACTATTCACTCTGCACTACCTTTGGTTGACTGGTAGAGAATGCCTTAGGCATTAAGTCCCGCCAATGTAAATTTTACATAAAGTGATTACACTTTATATAAAATTTACAATAAATAAAATAATTCCTTCACAAAATGGTCGTCAGCTTGTTCACCTCTATGCAATAAAAAAGCCATTCACATCGTATCGAAATCTCAGCCGCTTATCATTACCTGGGTGATGAGCTCATGTTTAAGCAAAATAAAAAATTCCAATCAATATAGGTATCACACGAAAACGTCTACTTTTTTGGTTCCTTTATTCTACTATGTAGCTTTATTTTCAATTGCATTAATCAATGTTAATTACAATTACCAAAGACAATCCACATCGAGTCACACCCCACCGGAAGTTTACTTATGAAATTAAACATTATGTTAATATTGTTTGTTCGTTTGATTAACTGAGTGACACTTAATTGGTAATTTATTATTTTTGTGCGTACTTGCTATGTGTCGGTAATCTGGGGTTACTTTTCTGGTTTCACGGTAACTTAAGGGCGAGCTCACGGGGCTACGCATGAGAGAGTTTGCTAACATCAGCTTTAGCAATTTTTTTACCTTATAAACTATCGAGACGACTCCGTACACTATAATAGAATACCGAATGTGTAGAATATTATATCGGCACTAATGAAGATCTCTTCAGTGCTATTTTTTTTTATTGTGTATACCGATGAACGAGCTCGCGTCCCATCCAATGGTAAGCGTTATCGAACCCATAGACAACGGAACGTAAATGTCAACAATTTCTTTAAGATTTGATGTCTATGTCTTGATGTTTGATTTTTATTACACCACATTATAATTTGATCATCGAAATCATTCGTGAACATATATTAAGTAGGTATTTCATTAGAAAAATTGGTAGCTGCCTGCGGGACTATGAACACTGACAAATTCACAACGCCCGATACGAATACACCGGTCGCCTTACCATTAGGTCACAACGACTTTTGCTTCCAATCCGGTGGTACCAATCCGTGCCGGCTCACAAAATGCCCTATTACGATTTAAACAATCCGATAAAGAATAAAACCATCAAATAGTGCATTTCGTTTTCAAATGATGGTATAAAAGTATCATGTTCAATTTCAGTATGTTTTCCAACATGGTCTAAAGTGCATTAATTGAAATACTCACCTTAGCCTGGACAATTAAAGTAATTAAGCCCATAATTAAATAGTTGCTAGAAAAATGGAGGTACATAGTATTTACTCTTGGCAGCTTGTAGATCGAATGTCGAATGTTGAAGCAATAAAGTACATTATAATATTTACTCAACTTTTTTAGTTCCTTCGGGAGTTACTGAGGCTAAAAATTAATCTTCGTCATTAATAGCAAGCGATACGCTATTAAGATTTGGTCAACAACGGTCCAGACTATGAGACCTACGAGAAAAAACTATCGAGATACCTAAATACTGTAAAATTATATGTTTGCCTAATACAATATCATTTAGTTTACGTGTTCAATAAACTAAAAATGTTTCGGATATGTACCGGGTGTACCATGCATGTGTGCCCTTTTCTTCTCTTTTTTTTCCTATCTATGCTGATAGCTTTGAGAGGCTATATCAGCGTTACCCTAGCGTGTAGGTGAGCTCTCGGGGCTCAAACCGGAGGTATTGCTAACACTGGCCCTAGCGAGAGCAGTGCTTCGCAGAATCTACCACCGGATCGGAAACACGACCCACTGAAAAGATCCGGCGAGAAGATCAGTGGGCTGTGTTTGGGTTAATTAACTCGCCGAGCCCTTCGTCGCGAGCGACGGGTTCGGCGAGGAAGGTGACCGGAAGTGTGTACCCATGAATAACGTTAAAAAAAGGAAAAATACCAGATTTTCTAACCACTCAAGAGACAAAATACATTGAAATAAATAACTTTGATTCCATCAATCTTTTATTATTGTTTTTCAAATATTCCAGATTTTTATCTTGATTTGTTAGACATGTGCTGTGTCAAATACATGGTAGCGTGTGTAATGTTTTTTTATTGATTTAATTTATTTTTATAATTAAGCAAAAATATAACATTCTGCACTCTTCTAGATTTTCTATAAGTGTGAGAAATTTCATACTCCTAAAATTTTCCGCGCAGTTTTCTAAAAAGGGATACAAAGTTTTTGCTTCACCTATTAATATATAGATTACAAATTGGAACACAAGTACATCTTAGATAGATGTCCTTGTGTTCCAATTTGGTATTCTTGGTATTCAAAACGCGGCACACCAGAATGTTCCGAATTTTGTCAGTTCATAAATCCGGTAACTGACCTTCCTTCATGTACATACCTCACTTGTTGACGAGCACGCGCCAAGCAGCTGCAGATAACATATCAGGAAACGCCAAATTAAAAAATCTTTTTTCCCTCACCATAAAGTTCAAAATGACGTGCTTAATCCACGCAGATGGTTCGCGCGGAAAGCGCTTACATCTTAAAAATGTTTAAGGTAGTTCACTCGTTATTCCGTTGAAATAGGATCGCGATTTCAGTGTTTGATTTTGACAGATGGTTCCTGTACCATATGCTGGTCGTCAGCTGCGCGACACGTAGACGACAGATTTATCGTATTGTTCCATTATAACCGATTAATCGCAATATATAAAAATAATTCGCTTTACCTGTATTTGAAAAAGGGAACGATATCTAAAACTTACTGTCAAAATTCAGATGACAAAGCAAACATTTCTATAACTTAAGCTATGATTTTTCTGTTTACTCTTTTTGCGCATCTTGACTTTTGTCAAACGGTGAAAAGAGTTACGGAGTACTCTTTCAATAAAAAGTATTCCGTATCTGTCACTAACATTTATCTTATATACATGTAAAGAAAAACCTTTATTATTTAAAAACGCTCTAGTTTTTAAAAAGGATTTTTCTTCAGTGTCATCCAGTGTAATGGAGTGAAGAAGTCTGTCATTCAGTAAAAAGAGAGTTCAGTTTTGTATAGTTTATTAATACTGTTTAATGTTTCATTTTTAATATTAATTTTAAAAGAGATTATGGGCTTTAAATATTGTTTTCTTATTATATAACAGAAAACGCAACTAAGTATTTTATTATTTTTTATTCATTCTGAAGTACTCCATTACATTATACCTATACAGATAGTTCCTTGTACCTTAAATAGCTTTCGCTTGAATTTACTACAAAATAAAGGAATAAAACAGATTGTTTATTAGGATTATAATCACATATGATTTTATTTATTGTACACGTGAGTTCGTGGCTCTTTGTAATAGACGCAGATGCACAAACAGCTCAATATACAGAGCCCATATATCTTAAGACTTGACGTCTAAACCTTGCTTCCTACCACAATATAATATAAGACGAGCTACATACTCTTAAAGTCAATATGAACAAGATTACGACTGTTACGTTCAAATCGGTACGCATGACTGTTTTGTGGCAGATATAGGCAGAATGGTGGTAGCTGTAGCTGCAATACGCCGTAATAGCAGTAAATACCAGTTGGCGATGGTGCGGTGGTCTAATCCTTAGTGAATCAATAGCCTGGCCGTTTTTTGCGATGCTCACGGGATGAGATACGGTGTTTGCTCCTTTAAGCCAATCGCACACAACCAAAACGCGGTTTGATTTTAACCACTTTTCTTTTTCTTTTCTAGGTAAGTTCCACAGTCCTTTCAGAAGCTACGCTAAGGCACAAGGAGGACGGCGAACACCAAAAAGGTAAAAATGTAGACAATTTGTAATTAGTTACCAGTACAATAAATGTTTAATGTAACCTCTTTTGAACCAAAAACAAATAAACCTAATTAAACTGCTACCGAAAACTGTGCCGCGTAATTAGAAAATTGGCGACTTAAAAAAAAAACTATTTACTCATCATTAACAATGCGGTAATTTTAAACACATATCATTCGAAAATCGTGTTTCAATATACGTCCCGAGAAACGGCTTAACACATAAGCTATGTGTTTCAGACACAGATAAACTATTTAACGTAGAGTATACCAATTTTAAGATACCTGCCAATTTATGTTTGTTAAATAACTGTATTTCTTCATAAAAAAATATTCCGAACGAATACGTATAAAAAGAAAACACGATAAAAAAATGCCTGTTCATAACGTTCCTTCACATTAAATGATAATATCAATATGTAGTTATGATGAAAATATTATCACAGATTACTGAGCGGTAGGCAGCGGCTTGGCTCTGCCCCTGGCATTGCTGAAGTGCATGGGCGACGGTAACCGCTCACCATCAAATGGGCCGTATGCTCGTCTGCCTACAAGGGCAATAAAAAAAAGAAGAGCGTAGTTATAAAATACTAATTACAACTTTATGCGTAACATATTAACGCTTATTGATACGCAATATTGACGTAGTTGGTAAACGATAGTAGCATATCAGTTCTTTACTCAATTTAGACAGTTTTTTATTCAGAATAGTTCATAGTATCTTTTATAAAATAGAATACAGTAATAGAAGGGAAAACCGGGTACTATATACATATATGAAGTACTACTTAAATCTCTAAAAATCTATACCACGTCTTTAGAAAAGATCGAATCAAATTTTAAAACTCGCATCAGCTATTATAATTATTTACTCTGACATTATCGTGACAATATATTTAAATACAGACGTCACTAATACATATTTAGTCTACGTAAGCAACATGTACACAGAATAACATAAAATACAAAATATTATAGGTGTAAGTAAAGTATCAATTCTAGATATGAAAAATTAATTCTATTGTTTGTTTATTTTCGATGACAGAGAGAGAGAGAGACAAAGAAGTTTTCTAAAAATACGAAAATGAGTTCGAAAATAGAAAGAGTCCAGTTTTAAAATCGAATATAACTGTTTTATTATCCGCGTTCTATCATCGAGCGGATCTCGAGTTGAAAGGTTGAATGAGTCACCGGTGGTCAGGCCGGGGGAGGGGGGCCAACAACGATTGGGGGATGGAAAAGCGACGTTGCATTCATGCGTCTCTCTCTAACAAAAGGCCCGCTTCTTTTAATTACGACATCTTCGCGATTTTCTTTTCTTTCGACGTAATTAGTTTCCTCTTTGTGCGAATCTTGAGTGTTCGTTTTAATTTTACTGAGACTGTATTACGGATGATTTTCTTTAAATATTTCTTTTGTGTTATTCTGAACTCACCAGGTTTTGTATTGTAAATATTAAAACGGGCGTTGCAGCTATTATATATTTTCATTACAACTTAAACCCTAGTTCGTTCGTTTTTAGTGCTTTATAAAATATTTAAGCGCTTTAGATATTTAATCCAAATTAATTAATTCAACCTAAAAATGCTTAAAAATCAATTAAAACTAGAGTCTAAATTTAACTAAAACAGGCAACTTCAAATTTTGTATATTATACTTTCACTTGAAAAAATCGGTGTTCATTTTCTCAAATTTTACATTTGCGTTGTTACTACACAGACGCATTTAGAATTAAACCAGAACTATTCGGATAATGCAAAAGAGAATTCAAAAGACTTGTTCTATTCGTGACGTAAAAAGCGAATTCAAGACTATAAAATTCGATGTTGCCAGCTGCAATCTCTGCGCGCATTAAATTAGCAAATAATTTATCAGCCATTGTGTGCTTGCGCATCGAACTCTCGCCTTTTGTTGTGCAATCGCGACGCAACCGATGGACTCAACAAAAGGATCTTTACCTGGCTCCTATTCGATATATTTTTTGTGGCAACCCGACAACAATGAGTCTCTATTCGGCATATCTAAGCCGTCAAATGTCAACAAGACGATGCATTGACCGAATGGACGCTTTGCACTCAAGAAGATAAAGTTCAATATCGTATGGTGACGATCGTGCAGATGCACGGACATCTAAAGCGGCAATAACATGAGAATTTATGTTGCCGTAAGAAAATGCTATCAACATCATCAATGTCAATTATTTACGTACCGTTAGGTTCGTTAAATTCATTATCTTAATTATTTTTATACCTCGGTTTCTCTTAATTTATACACTTAAAGCACACTCACGTTTCCTATTAAAAGGAGTTATGGCTTTTCATTTAGTAAAGCTCAGGCAATCGCAGTTATTTAAAAAAAAAAGGTTCGAAAGATTTAGTTTTGCAAATGAATCCTTATTGGTTTACGAATCAGTTTTGTAATAGAATTGTCTATGATTTATGCTTTAGAGATTTGCATTTTTCTTCGTCACTTGTAGCTTTTTATAGACCATGTTTCCGAAGTTTACTGCCGACAGGACTTGGCTTGAAACCGCATCGGGTGCACCACCTTCTTGCCTATTCCTGCCGCGAAATAATCGTTTGATTGAAGAGCGGGACAACAGCTGTGCGACGGAATAGACACTTGGACCTTAAGAGTGAGCTGCGACCATGTTTATGGGCTTTCACAACCACCGAACACCAAGCAAGTGACATTTAACACAACACGATACTTTTAGAGGTCTTTTACTTTCATACCTATCCGCTACTAGTGGTTAGTTTGAAATACTGTTTCGATACTGTTAAATTTAGCTCATATAAGTTTAACATCTTCTAAGACTGCTCTAGCCCACTGAGTTTCTCGTCGGATCTTCTCAGTGGGTCGCGTTTACGATCCGGTGGTAGATTCTGCGAAGCACTGCTCTTGCTAGGGCCAGTGCGAGCACCACTCCGGTTCGAGCCCCGTGAGCTCACCTACATGTTAGGGCGAAGCTGATATAGCCTCTCAAGGCTATCAGCATAGGTAGGATAAAAAAATATAAGACTGCTCTGTTTTTACTGAACCAAATAGATAAGGTAAAAAACGCGTGCAACGTAATTAATTCGTTGATGCGCGTGCGCTGTGGTACGAGCTGTAGTCAAGATGGCGCGCGTCCTGCGCACGCCACTTCCGCAGCCGCGTCCGTTGTAACCCGACTCCGGCGTAGCCTGCGACCGATCGATTCGCGATGCTCTATCAAACTAAAAAATTACTATGACGAAATACGGCCTTCGGTTATACTGCCTTTCGGTGATAAAGGATATCCACTCCGTCACATCCCTTTGCCTAAAAGAAATATCTTCAACTATTCCACTTTCCAACGTTCACGTTTTCTTTTGCGTATGAAGACGACTGTTTCTTAATACATGAGCTGAGGCAGCTAATGTTGATCAGTTTAATTTTAACACTAGAGAATTAATTTAGTAATACGAAACTAAAGTATTTTTTGTGTACATACTTATTTAATAGTAACATTGACTTAATTATTCAAGCAAGTTTTCAAGAAAACTACAACATAACTGTTTTAATTTAATTAAAAAGACCCGTTTAAAACATTTATTATGAGTATATTTTTCTTTTTTCTTTCAAAAATAATTCGCAAAGCAAAAAAAAATTCATAGCTGAACGATTTATATTTAATTTTTACTTCCATTTATTTCCGAACGTTTACTTTCCGCACACGAGGAAGTGTCCTGTCATGTCGCCATCAAACTCGTTCAAGCGGTTAACACGATGTTACCGTATGATAATATTCTATAGATTGTATGTACCTTAAGTAAACATTTGACGTGTGGGCAATCCTTTACGTGAATAAAAGACCCTGACATTATCACAATGAATAACTTCAAGCTTTACGCACAAAACCCGGAAAATGTTGGCAATTATGAATTAAAATAACAAATTTTCCAAACATTTGTTATTTCACGTTACAATTCCAATTTAAACAATTCGCGAACAGAATTGTAAAATCTAAAAGTAAACGAATAATATTCTCCTCACGTTCAGTCGATAGTAGTTAGACAGAGACCGACATGTGTCGCCTTCTCGTTTGCACATGAAGATGACACTTCCGAGAATCGTCTGGGCTTTTTGAGTATTTGTAATACTCCACACACAGTACCGTTACTTTACTCTACTCACTTTTGTATGTTTTTTGCAGTCAGACTCGCTTTTATGATAATCCCCCCCTTTTCGATCCGTGCGAACTTACAGACAAAAAGCCAGCTCAGTTTTTATGTGTATTCAAGCGAAACGTTATTCAAAAAAAAATGTTTACTCATCGCAAAAGTTTCTTGCCTTTGTTGTTATTAAAAAAAAAAAACAAATACGTAAACAGAATTCCAGGCAAACGGTTTTAGATTTCTAATTTCAAAAGTCCATTCCGTTTAACGAAATAGTCGGCTTTATAAAAATAAAATTTGTACAGTTCGAGAGAGTGAACTAGCCGTGCACCCACCCCCTTTCAAATGTCGACGAACGGGGAGGCGCGACGTGCGACGTTGCCAAAACGGAAAGTGAAATTTCGTCACACTCTCCCTCTCATTCACTCACACCAGCACAGTAACAGGATAGTTCACTCCTCGTAACCTGCGAATGTGTGGGTGTAATTCGGCAGACGGGTCCCCTTTGTGTGAGTTTGTTTTGATGAATATTATACGTGGACGTGCGCTTGTGTGTGAGACGAATTTGTATGAACATTGCAATATACGTACAGCGTTTCCGTGTTCGATCGAACTTTGTGGACGCCGTCTTTGGAACGCGATTCTATCCAATTAAAGCTAAAAAAATTATTCGTCTACAGTTTCTTCATTTTCTCAGAATGTTTATTTGTATTATAGATATGTTTTATATTTTTCGTCACTATTGTTTTGTGTCATTTTGTATTTGATTTGGTGGGTTGTTTTGAGATAATTCCCATTAGTAGTAGTAGTTTCCCATTGCAGTGTGACAGTCTGGTGCACAAAAAGAATGATGACCAGCTCTAAATGTTGCTAATCGAATAGTACGCATATTACTCTTACCGAAGAAAAAAGCGTGTACTTATCATGACATTTAAAAAATTCATACACCATTCTGGTTCTGAAAAAATATCAATTGCACAAATATACCCTGGCAACACTGAATAAAGCTGTTAACCTTCGCGGGGCCGCGCGGCCCGAGGCGCGAAAATCCGATAACTTTCGTGTACCCCGTCCCCTCCACCTTCAAACCTCCCCCGCCTTTAATGGCATAAAAAATCAATTTCCCGCCCAAATTACGCCGCGTCGACAAATTGCGAACGCGTCGTCTAGTCTAATCGAGTACTTTTCGGTCGCATGATTCTCTGCAAATGATCCCAATGATCGTGAAGGTCTTTGTATCTTCACAACAACTTTTCATAGTTTTTAAAATATTTCGACATATCGTAAGGTGTAAAAATAATGATACAATTTTAATAAAACATCCTTCTGTTTTACTGTTATATTTTTTTTACATATTGACCACATTTGAGTATAATCGATTTTTTAAATGTTCGAACAGACTGATATGTATTGAGTGTTTTAAAATTAAATACCCCAATATTTCCATAGACAACTACTAATACTAAAAATTATTAACCAGCACGATATAAATAACTCATAACAAAATCATGATTATTACACAACCCCCTATGATCTGGCACGTTTACAAAAGGTATTGATTGGAAAATCGCCTAAACCATCCCTATTTATCGAACCCCTAAATCGATTTTAGTTCCTTCAGCGAAATTACATTGACTCGACCACGTTCCTCGCCTCTGATACCTACAGACCAATATCAAACTTTTTGACAATCATTGTGTGTAATTTCGAAAATTCGCATTTTTTACGCAAAAAAAATTAAAATCCTCCTCATAGATTATCGTCTTGCTTATTACGATTAACGAAATCGTTCACGACATACATAGATGACTGGGCCACAAAACTTGTAAACTTGACTTTTTAAACCATTTAATCTAGTTTCTTGTACCAAAAAAAATCTTACTACGCATAAATGTTATTAGTTTAGGGTTCTCGCAATTTAAATTTACCTCATCTCAAATTTAGCTTGTGTATCCCCACATAACATCGACATCCAATAATTTCTAACGAAATATGAAATAAAATTTACAAGAAACTATCATTCTAGAATCAGAACCACGCGACGCGACACTCATTAATGCCGCACTCACTACACTGTACACACGGTCACTACATACGCACAGCACACATGGAACTCTCATTTGCATGTGTACGTTGCAATGTCCGTGTGACCTTGAAGCGAGGGTGAAAGTGCCCCCCGCCCCCGCCCCTCGCCCTCCACGTGCCTTCCGCGATCTATTTTGGAGGTCCCTGACACGACCTCCTCTTTTCGCCTATAGAAATTCGATACGTGTTTGTTTTTCGTGCTGTATCGCATTTCCACGTTCCATTTACCGCATGAAACTCTTTTCTATTGTTACATGTTATATTTACATGAATGTGTAAGAAAACTAATTAGATTTTGTTTTGTATTTCACGGCTTTAGTGAAGGGATAAATAGGGATGTGACTACAATCGATTCGATTTTAACTTCATCTTATTATTTTGGACAGTTTAATAACAGTTCTTGTGGTGACCAATGTTTGTCGATGTATTTGTAATGTTTAGTTTCCTAACAAATCTACCAATAATATCGTGAAAGGAATTAATGGATCTGAAAGTTCGTTTTACAATATCGTCTTTTATTCCGATGTTGACTTGCCAATAAAGTTTTTATGCACGAACGGAACTATAAAAGCAATGACATAAAAAATAAAACTGTTTCAAAATCTATAAAATTATGGTTGATTTATTATTGTTAGACAAAGTTCCCTTTGTAATTTATTGTTGTATTTATTTAGACTATAGCCAGTGCTTACTGAAGTACAGTATTTGTTTCGATCTCTTTCATTAATGTTTGTACCTAAACAGTGAATTTGGGATGTTTAGTTATAATTTTCCTTTCGTGTTCAATTGTATACAATAAGCCCTTCTTCAAAAGTCTTCGGGTATCCTGCCGGACACACTTTCAGGTTCAAATTGTACGTTATTTTAGAAAACGAGTTAAGTTTTTCCCGTAAGAAGCATTCAGTGTGATATGCATACCTAGAAGTTTAATAATTTAAATTCGCAATATTGCAGTCTGTAACCAAATTATTTTATTTACGAAGAAAAAAAAGACACGTAGGCCTTGCGTAGCCGATGGCTACGAAACTGTTAGCTTATTAGATTACGCAGTCAAAGTTCAGAGAAATATTTCCGTGGGCTCCTATCTAATTAATTGCTTAGGTAAAAAAATAACAAGGATATTTAGAACTTTTATTATAAATATGTATTTGTCCGTTCTAAATTAAAACAAAGGTATTTATTACGATATATACGATGAACCAGAACAACATTTTAATGGGGTCCGAATACCCAAGTTTATATTCAAGAGGTTCCCTTTACGTACAATAACATATATAACGTTATCATAGACAGAACAATGATAGGTATAATTAATTTGGAGTTACGAAAGAATACAGAAAACTTTATTCGCTTAATCAAAAATACAAAATATGCACTTTGCTAAATGGTACATTTTTAAGACGATGTTGTTATTTTTCTATTTCTTATTTACTATGTAAATATGTATTTATATACATTGGCGAACTTAATGCTTAAGACTATATCTACCAAAGGTGCTGCAGAGGAAAAGAGGTTAGGTGCATTGAAACATAAATACATAAAAACATACATATTCCAATAACGTTATATACATGTGTGTTCGTTTTGTAAAATTGTAATGTCATTGTTTTTTTTATATATTGACTGTAATAACGAAACGACACCATGATCCACAAACACAGAACTAGAGGTTCTGTCACAGGTGTACAGGCACTGAACGCATCCCCGACCTTGAGATATAAGGGCGCAAGCATTAATCCGCCAGCAGACGGCGGCCAGACGAGCCCCCGCGGGGACCGAACCATTTCGGGTAGCACGCAGTAATGGACACTTATCGGGGGTCTTGCAGCCGGGACCTTTTCGAGGAAACCGTTTTGATTTCGCTACAAATGTGACGTCATCACTGTGACGTATCATCATCGCATACTTCACTGTGTTAAAACAATTTCATATACACGAATACCTTGAGTATATAGTGTTATAGTTGCTGATAAATGAAGCATAGAAAACTATGATTTTTACTAGCAGTATTTTAATGAACAAGGACGATAATGGTTCATTAGATTGAAACAAAGCTAACTAAAAGAGTACACATGCTATAAAGATACTATTATTCTTTTAAAAATCAAAAATACATTAAAAAAAATTTACATATACAAAAATTATTTTGACCGGTGTTCTCTAAGCACAATGCCACCGACCAACGCGAAAAAAAAACAATAATATAAAAAAAAACTGTACATAATGAGAATTTACGTACGTATTTCTTTTTCCTATGTTTGAACTATAATAATTTACTTAAATATTTTTTAGCATTTTTTATTTATTTTTTAAAATACTCACTGTTTTTTTTAAATAATCACTAACAAAACCCAAGAAAACAAATCATACACAAAAATGAATTTAAATTTTGACGTGTTAAGACCGATTTTCGAATAAGACGCAAGCGCTAATATTAAAGCATACGAGATAGCACTCGTAGCAAAAAGAGTTCCACAAAAACTGAACCTTCACGGTTTCGGGCCAGTATGTTTTAATAGAGGTGGGTTACCCGTCTACCCGGATGTCTAGTCTCGATCCGGGATTACCCCAAAGGCCGGAACAACCCATAACCCCGGGACTTTCGCAACCGGGTCATGAACACAATCCTCGGATGGAACATTTTTTACCTTTTCACTTTGCCGGCCGAGTGAATTTCAGGCTCGCTCACACAACACAGACAATGTCAACAATGCTTATGACACTTCTGAAAGATACGTTATAAGTAAAACAAATGACTGAGGAGTCTACATGTTATGACTTTAATCTTTTCGATCTTAGAAAATAGATATTCTGACGTTCACTCTGAAGACTTTTACTTGGCTGTGGCCCATGTGAACCTCAAGATTGCTGATACTCAAGACAGCTAAAAGATACGTTATAAGTAAAACAAATTACTAAGGAACCTACATATTATGACCTTAATCTTTTTGATCTTAGAAAGTAGATATTCTGTTGTTATCTCTAAAGACTTTGACTTGGCTGTGGCTCCGGTGATCTTTAACGTTGTGGATACTCAAGAGTGGCAGTAACTCGAAAAATCAACTTGCCAAATGGTTCGTTGATGGCTAAAAAGTATCAAGATAATTCATTTGCTGAAAAGAACACAGAACAACTGCCCCATATTCTAAAAACAGACATCGAAAAACGATGCTTACCAAAAGGCTAAAAAGACATAATTGTCGCGATCGTGTCTGATCTGCCCCGCTGACGGCGAATGGGGAGGTAAACAACAAGCGCTCATGTTGGTGTCGGCGGCAATACGAAGGATCACTCGGGTATTTGAAATATACGAAGCTCGTGGTTGTGGGTAATTTTGCTTCTTTTTTTAACAAAATTTTAAATTTCTCTCTGATTATTTCTGTGTAGTTGTGGTAAAAAAAAATCCTACCTATGCTCAAGGGCGGATCCAGGGGGGGGATCATGGGGGTCATGACCCCCCCCCCTGAGCTAGGTGGACCACATATTGAACATAATGATTTTAGGACCACGGTTATGGAATATAAATAAGCTGCCTTATTCCGAGCGTGATAGTGCTTCTCTGGATGTCTTCAAGAGAAGATGACAATATGTACGTGTATATGTACAAGTTATTATGTTTTAAGTTTTTCAAGTGTACAATAAAGAATAAATATTTTTAAGTACAATACTTACGTACATTATTAAAATACCTACTTTTTACTTGTATCTGTTGTTATCAAAATTAAATTATAAGTTCTTGACTTGACCATGACTATGTGACCCCCTCCTGGCACCAAAGCTGGATCCGCCCTTGCCTATGCTGATAGCCTTGAGAGGCTATTTCAGCTTCTCCTTGACGTGTTGGTGATCTCACGGGGCTCAAACCAGAGTGTTGCTAACATAAGCCCTAGCAAGAGTAGTGCTTCGCAGAATCTACCACCGGATCAGAATCGCGACCCGCTGAAAAAATCTGGCCAGAAACTCGGTGGGCTGTGTCTATGGGTTAGTTCGCTCGTCTAACTCTTCGTCGTAATCGACGAAACCGGACGGTGACCAGTACTTGAGAGGCCTAAAAGCACCGAGAGTGAATCCGGGGGATCCGATAAATCATGTTTCGGGCGACGGCGGCTTTGCGTAGCTCCGTCGCGGTCGGATAAGAAGGACTCCCGTTACACTAAACAATTGAGACTTACACTTGCCGAATCTCGGCGGGTGGCAACATTCACGTAATGAATGATGTCTATTGGCACCATTGTGATTTGAAACTTGATGAAACGGAAATGACACTATAAAAGCGACACTAAAAAGAGACAAAAATAAAAGGTACGAGAGAATGAGGTGTCTAGGTGTCACTTCGAGCGACCCACACTCGTGTTTTTATTTATCTAAATATTTGCAATGTTTCTTATCTGTTACATAAGATTTTTAATTTAAAAAAAATCATTTGAAATATGAAAGCTGACGCTTCTGTGGAACACGAATATTTCGTGATAAAAGTAAAAGTTTACAAAGAAGGTCGTAATAACGTTTTTACGAGATCGCACCATCGCTCCGCTTTCATACAAGCCTACCACTCCTGTTTTCATTTACCGAGGAGTGCTCTTAACTACTATTCACACTTTGGCAAGAACATTTTAGATACAGCGTTTACACGTCGCTTTGGCATTCGGATGTTTTGTAATATTCCGCCATCTTTAATCACTGAGGTCTTTTCGTGTGCATTTGGAATATCACTCGAAACTTATCATAGTGGAGCTTTTTTTTTCCTGTTTATTCCACCAGTGTTTCATGAAAGATTTTAAAAACAGACACTCCACATTATTTTATAGTACTTTTTGGTTTACCAAAGACCCGGCATAACCCGCGACTTCGCCGGTTTTGTACTTGTAATTTAGGAAATAAAAAGTTTCATTTTCACTGGATTAAGATTTTTTTTTTTTTATTACTTAGATGTGTGGACGAGCTCACAGCCCACCTGGAGTTAAGTGGTTACTGGAGCCCATAGACATCTACAACGTAAATGCGCCACCCACCTTGAGATATAAGTTGTAAGGTCTCAGTATAGTTATTGCTTGTGTCATCCCTTGATCTATAAAGTACAAGTCGATTTGTAGGTTTGTTGGCACGTATAGTACTATGGCAACACTAAGCGTTACAGCCAGGATCCTGTCACTGACAATGTTAAAAAGTATCTTTGTCAGAAATTTTATCTATGTCAGAAATATCCGCTTAGACCTTTTTTGTGTGATTTATTAATAAACGCTCAAACATAACCTTCAAATTGCAATTATATTTTTTAATTAAAGTCAAATGTAAAGAATCGCCATATTGTAAAATTTCACCGTTCCTTTTGTTTTTTGGCAATGGCAAAAGGATCTTAAACTATACAATGGGAGGGTTTACCCTAGCACATGTTTTATCACTCCGTCTAGACGCTAGAGGGGAATTGATGGATTCGTCTCATTTACATCTCCGTGTACGAATTTACGAATGACACTGTTTCGAGACGTACTATTTTTTAAACAATAGCAGTTTTTGCGAAATCGTTGGAAGATTTATTTTGTACAATGAAAATTATGATATAGTCTTCTCAATATATCTAATCCATACATATAAATACAATTGGAGTATCTGTTTGTAATATTAAAATAACCGCTTTTTACTACATGCATATGTATAATGTTTCCGAAGCGAAGCGAGGGCGGGTCGCTAGTATAGAATATAATTATGTTTGGTGCTTTTTCAAGGTGTATGCGTCCGCAATTAGTACCTTTTGTTTTTTTTTTTACTAACTGAAACCTAACTACATATTGTTTAAAATGCAAGAATGGTTGCTACATTGCCATCAACCTACTACGAATACCCGAATTCCGCAAGTAGTTTTAACCATGTATAATAATATATTCCATATATTTATCGATAGGCTAAGATATCTTTAGCATTTTACTACTGAGTAATGAAATATCAGTTCTATTTTGAAGTATAAAATATTTTCCGGACTTTTCTTCTCTGTATCTCTCATAGCACAAGAGAAAATCTTAGAGAAAACTTTAAGAATCCATAAGCTTTTTTATTGCCTAGATGGGCGGATAAGATCACGGTTCGCCTGGTGTTGAATGGGTACCTGAGCCCATAGACAACTTACTTTTATAAATACTGCCACCCACCTTAAAACATGAATTCTAAGCCTCAGTTTTTACAATACAACACATTACTGCTTCACGGCAGAAATAGGCAAGGTGGTGGTACCTACCCGTAAGGACTCACAAGACGCTCTACCAAGAATAAAGTAGCTATTTAATTCCTATCACGAATTTGTAAGTAAAGAAAATATATTTATCTTCCATACAACGTAACAATTATTAAGTTTTCGTTTATGAATATTTCTATGAAATATATGTCTATAAATAAACACAATAGGCTCATACCGGATAGATAAAAGGAATATCTGTATATAATAAATTGTAAGAGTCCCCTTAATTTTGTCATAAAACGACAAACACAATAACTTATAAACGGACGGAGCAAGACAACTGAATTATAACATCTAGTGGTAGCGTCTCCACTATTGTGCCAAGTTTAGCGAAATTATCGAGCAAAATAATACACAGTTAAATGTTGAATTCGCAACTTCGATGCTCTAACTCCTGAAGTTTTTTATTATTATTTTATTTTATTTTTTATTGCTTATGTGGGTGGACGAGCTGACGGCCCACCTGGTGTTAAGTGGTTACTGGAGCCCATAGACATCCACAACGTAAATGCGCCACCCACTCTAAGATACAATTTCTAAGGTCTCAAGTTTAGTTACAACGGCTGCTCTACCCTTCAAACCGAAACGCATTACTGCTTCACGGCAGAAATAGGCAGGGTGGTGGTACCTACCCGTGCGGTTTGGTTTTTATTACACGATGTTATTCCTTCATTACGGAAGTCAATCCTGAAATTTTATTAAGTACGTATTCCATTAGAATAATTGGTAACCGCCTGCGGGATTCGAAAACCGGTGCATCGCTAGATACGAATGTACCGGACGTCTTATCCTAAGCCACGAAGACTTACCTGCTTGTCATCAATGCGTTATAACCCGCTACTGGACCCTAATTAGATGATATCTCAGCCATACATCTCAACATTTATGTTTCGTCAGGACATTTATCAGTGAAGACACAACTAGTCCATCTTACAGTGAATCTATACAGCTCTTGCGTCAATGGGTTGCCTAAGGGCCATCTCCTCCTTGTATAGTTATATAACATCCAATAAATATTTTAATTAATTTTATTATATTTTTCTTTAAATGACCTCGGAAACCCTGTAACATCGTTTACCCTTAAAAATCGGTTCAGTTAATATCGATACCCTTAAAGAAGGCTTATATCAATTACTATCGATGCATGATAAGTCGCGTGTGAGCACTTCCAACAAATTGTTGTTTTTCATACACTTAGCTCACACACACTCACAGCGTAAAGTACCTATGTTCATGAGTTTTTTATATGTATACAGGCGATTTTGTCCCTAATAGTCATCTCTTGAAGCTAAGAAAAAGTTCATAGGAGTATATGTGTATGTATATATTTATGTAGTATGCATTTCTAACCGTACTATCTTTGTATATATAAATAAACAAAGAAAGTACAGATCAGTGTTTCTTTTCCGTTTTTTCAACCGATTTTCTTGTCTATTTTTGTTCGATAGCTATTTACGAGCTTTACTCTTTGATAGGAACTTTGAAAACAGGTAGGCTCTATTTTGCCCCATCACTACACGAGTGAATGAATATAACAAAATATAAACGAAAATTTAATGTATAATGTTTAGCTATTACTCGTGCCATCGTATTAATATATATCCAATGCTCGAACAATATAGTTTGGATAAAAGACTTTATAAATCTTCAGCTTGGCATTAATTTATATGAAGAGTGATTGATGTTTAGTGCTGAAGACTAGGATGTCCTTTTTGCAATTGCGCGCGGCACTTACCTTGTAATGTCTACAAGCTTGGCCGATGCGTCAATTAGACAATTCATAGACGCTATTTAAAAAAAATATTCAAAAAAAAGCTCTCCTGATACCTATTAATTTTAAGTTCTATTCGAGGTATAAAGAAAATAAAACTGGAGGTTTCGCAACAACCCACGGTTATTCGGTAACGTGCGAACTTATTGTGGTACACCTCATTCACGGTTGTTTGCATAAGAGTTATTGCGCAAACGAACGCTCTGAGATCGTGGTCAATGAATGATAAAAAAATATGTAATTTTTTGCACGTTATTATAAAGTTAAGTCGTACACTGTGTGCATTACTAATTTGTACTTTATTACAAAGTTAAGTCGTACACTGTGTGCATTACTAATAAAAATCTTACGTTACGGACGTTTTTTCCCGGTTAGGGTACCCCTCCGCCTCGTCCCATAAGGAACTTCGTTCCAAAAATTAAAAAAAAACTCTCCTGATACCACCCACCTACAATTAACTATACTTGAGAACTTAGAACTTATATCTCAAGGTGGGTGGCACATTTACGCTGTAGATGTCTATGGGCTTCATTAACCACTTAACACCAGGCTGGCTGTGAGCTCGTCCGCCCACCTAACCATTCACAATTTACTATTTGCGGAGTTAATTCGTCGTAATGTGAACATAATGGTAACTGCCGTGGCTACTGTCAGAGTAAGAACGCACTCGCTACTGATGACCGGCTTCAAAAGCGTAAGCTTTCAAAAACAAAAGCTCCATTAAAAGCTAGGACGTAATTTTATGTGACAGCAAATAGAAAACACGGTAAATGTCATCAATGTATAGTAGCATCCGCTAGATAAATCTATATATTAATACGTGAAGAAAAACTTTGTATCCCTTTTTACGAAAATTGCGCGGACGGAGGAGTATGAAATTTCCCACACTTATAGAGAATATAGAGAAGGAGTGCACAAAGCTAATTTTTTTTTTTAAATAATGCATAAAAGATACATTAAATCAATAAAGAAAACATTACACACACTACATACCATGTATTTGACGCACACACGCATGCATACTATTTATTGTGAAACTTTTGTTCTTGACGTCTGTTGTCAAATTGAGAATATATTAAATATTGTTTGTCTTTGTTAATATTGTTTATAGTGTAGTCTTGGCGAAAATTGTGATTATAGAAGTATGAAATACAATCTTAATAGTGTAGAAACTTACAATTCCAATTAATTATAGTCGAATTTCGACTACTGCGGAACCTCTAGTAATATATGAATTCTTGTGGAAAGGAAAACGTCAAAAAATTCTCCCGCAATCGTTGTTTGGGCTTACTCGAAAAACTGTTTTACATGGGTCGGGAATAGCGCACTCGTAAACGATAAAGGTCGTAGCCTGGACCCTTAGAGGGCGAGGACCCACGAGGATAAACCATGTGACAGTTTAACCGAGGTCAGTTCTGGACCTTGGCCGTGTGTGGAAAGCGTATATATACTGTTTGTATACAGTAAACAATGAACTTTCATTTGTCTGTTGTCTCTATGGCTGATAAGTCGTTGCGTCTATTAATCTAAAACGTATACATAAGGACAATGGCTGTCACATAATCTGAAAGCATTTTAAGCAAGCAAAAATTATAATTTGCGTAATTACTGGTGAGGTAATTAGTGGTGGTAGGGCCTCTTGTGAGTCCGCGCGGGTAGGTACAACCACCCTACCTATTTCTGCCGTGAAGCAGTAATGCGTTTCGGTTTGAAGGGTGTGGCAGCCGTTGTAACTATAATTGAGACTTTAGAACTTATATCTCAAGGTGGGTGGCGCATTTACGTTATAGATGTCTATGGGCTCCAGTAACCACTTAGCACCATGTGGGTTGTGAGCTCGTCCACCCATGTAAGCAAT
The DNA here is from genome assembly GCF_030267445.1 of Bombyx mandarina. Classification (NCBI taxonomy): domain Eukaryota; kingdom Metazoa; phylum Arthropoda; class Insecta; order Lepidoptera; family Bombycidae; genus Bombyx; species Bombyx mandarina. The sequence goes on along the minus strand of NC_143228.1, from coordinate 2,934,646 downwards.
AAAAAAAAAAAGATCTGCGATAAAGAAATCTTAAGCCGCGAATATAGGAATTGGGTCGTATTTTTTAATCCGCGAATAGTGAAAACTAGAATGAAGGAACCACGAATAAGTAGCTTTTTTCTACTGTATATATAATACTAAATTCACTTCGATTTAATGAGTAAAATTTTACGTAAAACCTCCGATATCATTAAAGCGATGACGCACATTTCGGGATTGGACACAACGCATCATGTGCGTGCGTGATTCAGACGCCAATCAAACGAGGAACGCGCGAATTCCGTATTTAAATTTCAAACATTTTGACAGTTCTTTGTGCGTTCCGTTTTACGGTTCTTTTCTTGTGAAGTCTCGAAATCTTGACATCTACTTCGGTGGTCTGAATTATGTTTTTGTTACACTGAATTATATTTGTCGCACGCTCCTCGCTAAGCAAAGTTTATTGTTGTGATGATATTATAAAGACATTCATGAGTCTTTGTATTCCGAATTTAAATACGTCGTCAATACTTCAATAAACGAAAGAAGGTTGCGTGCGTGTTTTAAAAAAAAAACAAATTTGACTTGAAGTCACCGTGACCTGAAGGATAAGACGCCCGGTACATTCGTATGTGACTGTGCCTATGGTCAAATCCCGCCGGCAGGTACTAATTTTTCTAATGTAATAAGTACTTAACAAAATATGTTCACGATTGACTTCCACGGTGAAGGAACAACATCGTGTAATAAAAACCAAATTATAATTTGCGTATAACCAAATTACTGGTGGTAGGACGTCTTTTGAGACCGCACCCTGTCTATTTCTGCCGCGAAGCAGTAATGCACTTCGGTATGAAGGGTTCGGCAGCCGTTGTACTGTTAAACTGAGACTTAGAACTCGTGTCTCAAGGTAGGTGGCGGAATTTACGTTGTAGATGTCTATGGGCTCCGGTAACCAATTAACACCAGGTGGGCAGTGAGCTCGTCCACCCATTTAAACAATAAAAACAAACTGATTACTCTTAAAACCATCTATGATATCAAATATATGAACAAGTGAATTAACACAATAATTTATTTAGAACTTAATTATGCACTATGAATAATAGTTTAATTTCGATCAAACTTATCTAATTTGCACAAGCACTACGTTTAATAGCGACAGGAATATTACGTCATATAAATCCAATACCTTACTGGTGGTAGGGCCCCTTGTGAGTCTGCGCGGGTAGGTACTACCACCCTGCCTATTTCTGCTGTGAAGCAGTAATGCGTTTCGGTTCGAAGGGTGGGGCAGCCGTTGTAACTATACTTGAGACCTTAGAACTTATATCTCAAGGTGGGTGGCGCATTTACGTTGTAGATGTCTATGGGCTCCAGTAACCACTTAACACCAGATGGGCTGTAAGCTCGTCCACTCGTCCACTAAGCAATAAAAAAAATCCAACAGACAAAAGTTTTAGAAATAGAATTAAATCGAAAATCCTTCATTAGCTTCGTCTACTCGACACTGCGGCGCCACTATCGCTACGAATCGTGCAACCAGTGTGCGTCCCGCGTCACAGCGCCGTGATTGCACTAAATTGAGCTTCCGTCGGCGACAGGATAAAAAAATCCGACCGCGTCCTCGCCGACATTAAACAATGGCCAATCGCGGAGCCGACACTGTGAGCCGGGCCGATTTGATTGGACACAAATTGAATTGTCGGACGAAATTCGTATTAGCGGCCGGCGACGCACCCGATGACGCTCCACGACGCGTTTAACGAGACCAAATTATTCCATTCGTATTGTGGATCGAGTCATTCTAAACAATAATCTATACTAATACTAGCTGACCCGGCAAAACGTTGTTTTGCCATATATAAGATTTCTAGGCAATTTCTAGTGTAAAAAAAAAAACTAACTTATTGTAAGTGTGTAAGGATTTGGTAAACGAGTGAAAGAGGCATGTAGCACTGTGAACGATTTTAATTAATTACTAGTGCAAGGACCAGTCGTGTGTCGTATCCCTCTTGTCAGAGCGGTCGTGGTCGTCATCCAGCATCATTGTTGTGTTGTTATGCGCCTCACGAGCAATCGCCACTCCTCCCGGTTTGTGGTGAGCCTGGTACACTCATGCAAACAGCCGCTAACAGCAAAAGGACCAGTACAGATAATTTATGTATTACCTCCTCATTAGTAATGATTTTGCTTTTATTTCGCATTTTATTAACAACAGTTTCAGGTTGTGCACATTCTTGATCTTTAAGGACTCTTTTCTGTGTTAGGAATATAGAATCTGTCTTTTCTGAACGCTCTCTAAGTCTGCAATAAAAACCAACTGAGAGATTAAACAGAGCTGAGAACGACAAATCGCTAACAATTTCCAAAAAAAAATCAATATTCAAAACATCTTGAACATCAACTCTCATAGGCCCCACGTATTATTTACTACATATTTGCCCTCAAGTGATGCGAACATCCAATATTCAAATAATATGATTGGTTCCGGCCTATTGCACCCTATCAGACGGTCTCCCCTTGCGACCCCCACGTGCCGAACTGAACACCTGTAACCTTGAGAAAGATCGATCGCAATAAAACTGTAATTCTCAGTTACATCTAGGAAAAACATGACCGATTCACGAGGGAAGCGCTTGAAACGTTAATTTTAATATCCAATTATTGTGCTTATATAAACTACTAGCGGCCCGCTCCGGCTCCGCTCGGGTCTTTAACAAACATTTCAACGATATTTAACGTTTTATTTTTTAAAATAAAAGAACACTTATTGCGGCGTAACTATAATAGTTAGATAAATGCTGTCGCGACACTTTTTGTAAACAATAATGCGTTCTACAAAGTTGTAGCACATTATTTTATTCTATCATCAATAGTTTTCGCAGGGCACGCGATGTAAAGAATATTTTAGGTATTTTTTTTACACCTTAAGTTACATTATTGAAGTTTTAGTAAGGATCCCATTTTTTTTTTGCAAAAAAGGTTTATAGCCTATGTCACTCGGGAACAGTGTAGCTTCCAAACAGTGAAAGAATTTTTCGAATCGATTCAATAGTTTCGGAGCCTATTCAATATAAACAAACAAACAAATCTTTCCGCTTTTTAATATTAGTATAGAGTATAGATAAGTTCGTCACTGTAGTTTTGAATAATTTAGTAGAAAAGTTGAAGCAGCTATAGCTTCGACTTCTAAACAATAGTCGTGCAAAACTCACTCGAGAGACAAACCGGTGTTATTACAAAAACAGCAATACGTACAGGACCAGGCGTCTCCGTCGAGGCAACGACGCAAGTTTGCCAATAAATTATCTTGGTCACGAACTAATTTTACACGTGAGCAAATCTTTTTAATTTGGTTCAGTTGATTACGCTCAGTTCCATTTGTCTAACTTCGATAGTTTTGTTTTGTTAAATCGAGTCAGTGAAACCGACGCGGGTCACTGGTGATTTTAGAGCAATATCACTGGAAAGTTGCCTACAGATCTAAATAGTGAATAAAATCACCTGCACAATGAAACCAAGAGTAAAAAGTAACAAATGTATGGAGATATTTAAAAGGGTTGGATTTATTTGCAGGGCACATGTTTGTGAGGGTAATGCTGTGTATAATTACAGAATCGCCCATACCACCGACTTTAAGTGATTTAGCAAATTAAAAAAAAACCATTATGCCACTCTAGTTTAAATTAAACATGCAATTTCACTTACAACGTTAGATAACAAGTCGAATCATTTACATTACATAGGGTTTCTTTTTTGAATAATAGCTTTGCGCCATCTGTTGTCGAGTAGCAATAAACGTAATCCATTGTCTGATCATTTACAAATGTTCGTTTTTGCGGCCCGAAACAACGTACATTCCAATTAACCTCGTTATTTTACTGTACAGATTAACGTTCGAGATTATCTTGCGGCTTTTATTATCTGTGCAACGCGGGCACCTGCCGCTAACCAATTTTAAATAACTGCCATTTTCATCCATCATGCTTTTCAAGCTAAACATCCGCCCGTTATAGCGTTTGGCGTTGTAAAAGTATTAATTGACTCGACTCCTGTACTTTCGTGAGGAGAAAAAAATATATCAATTATTTTGTTTCAATCAAACCGAACAACAAACAATTCACGATAAAAACAAATCACGATTCTATTAAGTAAATAAATAAATAAGTAGTAGTGCATTTGTTTGATTCGTGAGCGTCATCCCGACAAATAACATCCACAGCGCGTCTCTTAGTTAAATTTGTTTAACAATGAAGTGGTAAGAGCAGGTATCAATGAAATAATCAGGGAATTGCGTGACAAACCCGACCTACCCTAAGTCAGCCCACGCTCATTGTCGCCCACGCGCTACAATACGCACGCTCGAGTAATCACCACAAAATTTAAGCCACGCTGTTTTGAGGATACTAATAATATAATTATAGAGCAGTAAAATAGGTCAAAAATGTACTGTACAAAAAATAGCATTGTATCTATACTAATATAATGATTGCTTTTTTTTATTGCTTAGATGGTTTACCGAGCTCACAGCCCACCTGGTGTTAAGTGATTACCGGATCCCAAAGACATCTATGACGTAATGCACCACCCACCTTGAGATATAAGTTCTAAGGTCTCAGTATAGTTACAACGGCTGCCCCACCCTTCAAACCGAAACGTATTATTGCTTCACGGCAGAAATAAGCAGGGTGGGAGTACCTACCCGCGCGGACTCACAAGAGGTCCTACCACCAGTAATTACGCAAATTATAATTTTCAGGGTTTGATTTTTATTACACGATGCTATTCCTTCACCGTGGAAGTCAATCGAGACCATTTGTTAAGTACGTATTTCACTATAAAAATTGGTACCAGCCTGAGATTCGAACACCGGTGCATCGCTCAACACGTTTGCACCGGACGTCTTATCCTTTAGGCTACGACGACTTGCTTTTTGTTAATTGATCATGCAAAAATGCCGAAACTTGAATTTCGCGCATAGATCGTTTATAACCTAGATACTTTTTATCATAGCACATAGCTCGGTCAACACAGGATGAATATGCTTTAATAAATACGACAGTGTTCGCGGATTTGTGATTTTACGTACCCACAAAACTTACAGCTTTTGAACGCAACCCTTTATTACGAGAAAATACATATTTCGTTATTTCGGATTTTAACACGAGTGAAAAAGCGTGGCAAGTTATAACGTTGTTTGAATACATTTAATTTTAGTTTTATGTAGTATTATTTTAAATCTATACTTATATTCTATATCAATTTAATGTTGACGACGATGATAAATATTGATATTTATCCACGATAAGGTATTCATAGGACATAAATTTTACAAATACCGTCTAAAATAGCATTAGTGATGTCCAATGACGATTAATACGCGTAGTAAATACACATAGTACTATCGCATAGCTGTTATAATGAATAATAACTATTTTAATTTAAAAAGCCGTTATGACCTAATTCTAACTTTCAATTTTGAAATAAGGAAATGTTCCACGTGTCTTATCTTTACATCAGTATAATATAATTCGAAGTTGAACTACTTACTTAAATTATAAAAGAACAGTTACGCGTCTGTAATTATTTTAATACGTACAACAATAATTCCAGTCGTTTGTAAATGTGAGTTTTATTTTTAAACTTCAACAAATTGATGAATAGTAATCGTTTTAATGTATACTAACTGAAACCAGTTAGAAGCAGATGTTTCTCACACTATTTATTCTTAATACTTAATCAAAATGATCCTTTAACCTGTTCAGGATAATTAGAAATCCTTAAAAATTTGAATGTGAATAGACGACGAGTAAGCGAGACGGCCGTAGGTCAGAAAGAGACCGAGCTATAACAAATGCTGTTCGCATTCTAATAACACAAAAACAGGAGTAACGAACTAAAACGCCAGGTGCGAGTCGCCGCCATGTGCTTAGTAACAGAAACTGTTTATTTATTCGTTGGTACATCATACAACAGCTCGCTGTTTTAATTATTACGTATGAAAAAAATTCTACCAATCAGTGACAGCTGTTGTCCTAAAACTTGAAAGTAATTTGTTTTGTACAGAATTCGCCATTTTAATTTCCAAGGCTCGATTTTCAACGATGGCTTCCAAACGTCAAACAATCTTAATAGACTAAAATGAAAAATGTCCACGATAATAGCTGTAATTTGTGAGTATTTAGTAAAATTGATAAAATACGGCTTAGAAACCAAAATCAAAATTAGAATATTTTTGAATTACATGCTTGAAAAATTAATCATCGTCACTGCGCCATCTCTGTAACACACGAGGAACTTTTGCTCGGCGCGACATCTGCTGTCAAGTAGAAGAACTTTGTGAATCGTAGCATTTCATATTAGTTTAGTTTTGAGTTCACAGATGGCGGTTTAACAAAAAAACATTCAAAATTACTTAATATACATAGTATTTCAAATAGAAACAAATTTAACAGAATTTATTAATATTTTAACTATTTAACTTTCATCGTCATACTAAAAACAATACTTCGACCACTAATACCGCTAATAAGTCGCCACTTAACCCATCCATTGCATGTTTGTCTATTCATTTTTCCTTTTTGTGTTAACGTTCTCCTTTGTTTTTTTACTTACTTTATTTTTGCTTTATGTTAAGTCTGTGGTGTGTCTGTGTTGTTATAGCTTATTTTGGCGCCGGACGGAACATTGCAGACCGTGAAGAGCGAGTCTCGTCGAGGTCGCGGTAGAGGGCGCGCAACGGCCACTCCAGTAAGTACATAAACCCATTTCCTTATTTTTCATTTCTTTTTTATTTCTTTATGTCATGTGAATCCTTAGTGGTGACTAATCTAGTAACTAGCTACACATCTTTAACAAATAACATTTATTAAACTTTATTACTACCATTAATCTTCACTTTCAGAGAATGCAGTTATTTGATCATGGAATATTGTACTCTAAAATATTTGTTGATCAATTAATTATTATTCGTATATGTTTATTTATTTTTAAAAAATTATTCGTGCTCATATCTCATATTAGCTTCACGTTCCCTTTTATTGTTTTCAAGTTGGCAGAACAATTACAGACTAAACCAATCGCCCATAACATAACTAGAATGGAAATGCATGAATTTCATAATTAAAATTAAATAGTCGTGAATACACATTTAATCGCATAGATGTAAGCGGGATAGACAAAAAGAGGTTAAGAGCATTTTCGCTGGCATGGACCATTTTAAACACCAACTATGAACCAATCATAGTGAATGTTAACCAAAATTGTTCATTTATTCGGTCCGATTTAAGACATCCGGCTAACAGATATTATCTGTTAAAAATGTTTTCGATTAATCTATTCATTACTGATCATTTTCTTTTTAAAAAAATTAATTGATCCAGTTTCGGTAGAGAGAACAACTAAATGCGGAACATTGATATCGACTAACAAATTCATACGCGATTTCAGTCCAAATAGCAAAGACCTTTTTCATGCCCTACTCGAAGAGGAACTCGAAAAAATTGTAATCGAATTTTGAAGCACGTTTTCTTCGAATTTTTTTCTCATAAGAACGGTGCCTAAGAAAAAGTAAAAAAGTAAACATTACAATAATCGAATATCGATTACAGACGACGGCCAGCTTAAACAACTAGACTAATACGTACGTGACCGGCGCCGATAGGAGAATTGTAAAATACTACATTGATCGAATTATCTTTATTATTATTTATTCTTTATTTGTACACACAGTTAATATAATACAGTAATTGCGATAAGATATAAAAAATGGCGAGCTTAACTCAACAATTGAGTTATCTACCAGGTAACCGTTCTTAAGGAAGGAAAGCTTTACATCTTTTTTCTTTGTTTTTTTTTCCTACCTATGCGTTGAGAGGCTATGTCAGCGTAACCTAACACTTAGGTTATAGGTAGGTAGGTAGGTAGGTAGGTAGGTAGGTAGGTGGTAACAAAAATGCTTCAGATATGTACCGGCTGCATCATGTGTGCCCGTATTTCTCTTTTATTTTCCTATTTATGCTGATAGCCTTGTGAGGCTATATCAACGTTACCCTAGTGTGTAGGTGAGTTCACGGGGCTCTAGCCTAACGGCGTTGCTAAGACTATCCCTAGCAAAAACAGTACTTCGCAGAATCTACCATTGAATCGGAAACGCGACACACTGAGCGAGAAACTCAGTGGGCTGTGTCTGTGGGTTAATTTACTCACCGAGCCCTTCCTCGCAAGCGACGGGCTCGAAAAGAACGATGACCGGGATTTTCTTTATTGATTAGTAATTTAATATTTATAATGTAGTAATGTAGCCTTGATTGCAGCACGGGGCAGATTTTTCGGGAACCCATATCCTTGACTTGACCTTCGAGATATGGGTTTACTTGCCTATTATAAGTTTTAAGTATCAACAAAAATAAAATACGATCGTATTACTATCATTGTAATAATATACTTAAGATTATAGATAGCTGTATAAACAATTAAACTTAGTAAGTAAAGTGTAATTTGCTTGCATTAATCGCGCTGTAAATACCGCCATTTCGCGAATTGCCAATTAAACTTTTCTAAAATACTGAGGAGTGCTCTGAGAAATTGTTTGAGATGATACCATCCTCTCGTTTACACCATCGCACCGCCTGCCACCAGAGTAGAGCTCATCAATACTACCTCGAGCCACTGCGTTCATCCACAGTGCGTTTCCAGCGATCTTTTTTGCCACGTACCATCCGGCTTTGGAATGAGCTCCCCTCCATGGTGTTTCCCGAGCGCGATGACATATCCTTCTTCAAACGAGGCTTGTGGAGAGTACAAGGGCAATAAAAAAAATACTATAAATCTTAATATACAAGCTCTTTACATATATTTTTTCACTAAATAATAATTTGAGGAATAAAAGCTACCCTCAAATTTTGCAAAATAAACAGAGTTCTATAAAATTTTATCACTTTACATTATGATTGTTTTACTGGTGAAAGTTTATTCTGAATTAAAAGTTAGTTGGTGGCAAAAAAAACAAGTAAGGCTATTCTTTAAGATCTAATTTAAAAACGTGATTCTTTCTGTGCTGTGGAATATAGGAACGACGTCCATGCCAAGTTCATTTAGAGGCGGAACACCAAGAATCTTTAACTAAATTTTGATTTCGAGCCTGATGATTTCGTTGTCTACTAGACCAACTGATCGATTAAGGTTTACAACCATTTAGCGGTGCATTAACAGTGCTAATGACATACGTAACATTGCATCTCTGGTTGTAGATGAGTTGACATATTTGAACAGTTGGTACACTCAATTTCCCTGAAAGATTTTCCTAGGAATGTATGCGTTGGTTTTGAAAACTGAACAACCTCAAGATGCCGCTAGTGTGGAACGAAGAGATGTATTAGAAAGATTCAATTATTTTCAGGCAGCGTTTTGTTTAGACAATATTTTTTAAACTTGTTGTATTGTTGTTGTAGTACTAGGGTACCCCGCTGGTACATAGGGCCCTCACAAGTTGTCTCCACTTTACCCTGTCTTGCGCTTGCTCCTTAACATCACTCCAGGTTACGTTGGCAGTCCTCATCTCACTCTCCACGGTGCGTGGCCAAGTGTGTACATGGCGACCAGGTCTTCTCCTGCTAAGTGGTTGCCACTCAAACGCGATTGATGCTGCGTTGACTCCGCTTAACTTACAAAAGCTTAATTGATTTTTCGTTAAACTCATACTAAAGCGCAGTTGTAATACAGTTATTATCGAGACTAAGCTACATTCAGCTCATGAAGGTTTCACAGGCACCCGGTGTCACAGGTCAAAAGGTCAAACCTGATTACGCAACGAGTGTAAATCAAACGCGTACAAAAACGGGGTCACTCTCGCTTTCGGGCCGAACTGTCCAAATATAGAAATAAAGTGTAAACGCCGAGTTCACGGGCACAACCAACCACCCGAAATAGTGGATACAGCCCGCCGAGATTAATACCGGCTTCCTGTCAAATAGCCGGCGGCGTTTAATTGTAGCTAGTTCATTGCGCACTTGACACTTGGGCATTGTTTTTTTTTTGGAACGAAGTTCCTTATGGGACGATGCGGAGGGGTACCCTAACCGGAAAAAAACGTCCGTAACGTAAGATTTTTTTTAGTAATGCACACAGTTTACGACTTAACTATGTAATAACGTACAAAAAATATAATAACATATTTTTAATCATTCATTGACCACGATCTCAGAGCGTTCGTTTGCGCAATACACTAACTCTTATGCAAACAACCGTGAATGAGGTGTACCACAATAAGTTCGCACGTTACCGAATGACCGTGGGTTGTTGCGAAACCTCCAGTTTTATTTTCTTTATACCTCGAATAGAACTTAAAATTATTTTTTATAATAAGGAACTTCGTTCCTATCCGGTGTCCCACGACACCACACATTTTTTTAATGCATAATACTAAATGTATCTAATAGATTTTTATGTGATAGTGATAGTAGATTGTTATGTTGATGTTATGTGGTAATGTAAAGAAATATCTCGCACACCTATTAGTCGTAAATTGTGTTATTTACACAAAACTCTAATGTATATATTTTATGAGCTATACAGCATTACAAAAGCGATCGTAATAAAGTAAAGAATTATACTAGAATTGACATTTAAATAGTTAATAAAATAGTTTTGTAAAACCTAAGTGGGAAGGCGAAACTTAGTAGCTCCGATAATACAGCATAATCATAAATGATTGATGAAGTCAAGTGTCAAAAAGCGAGTTAGGGTAAATTAGTAAAATAAGAGAGAAAATTCAAAGTTGTTGCTGTGCACTTTAACTTTGCATCAAGAATATTAAGGGGTAGGACGAGGGTTATTGGTTATTATTACACATATAATATTATTGCTGGGCGAGCTATCTCATTGCTCACCGGTGTGCTTATTGCGAGTTTTCTAACGTTCTCGATAGCGTAAAAGTTAACTCAAATTTGTATGAAGTTTGAACGTTCGTCTAAGTTTGCCGCTAGGGGCGCTGTTCCAACTGCATACAAATTTGAGTTAACTTTTACGCTGTCGAGAACGTTAAAAAAATTTAAGTAAACATACTGAGGTTAAGTGATTAACGGACCCAGTAGACAATAATGTCACCATGAGATCTTAAGTCTCATTTCGTAGTACAACGTCTCGTACAGAACGTATGACAGCTTTGTGACAAAAATAAACAGGATTATGTACAAGTAGATGATGGACAATTCAAAATAGCCTAAGCGTAAGAAGCTTACGTTGTCCAAAGATGCAAAACTTCGTGTAGCATAAACATTGTAGCAATGCACGAGAACTAAGCACGCAATGTACGGCACACCGGTCGTTAGGTCGTGACCCGGTCGCGGGTGGTTTTCACAGATTTTTCCGCTCGGGGCGTCGAGTTACCTGTTCATTCACAACTCAGTGGAATTGTAAATTAATTGTAACGCCCAACAAGGTCGTTTTAATGTTATACACGTTCACGTCACGTAACTTTATCGGCGAAGCTCCGTTTTGTGAATTTCCACGTTTCATTGTAAGTGTTTTTTTTTTATTGCTAGATGTGTGGACGAGCTCACAGCCCACCTGGTGTTAGGTGGTTACTGGAGCCCATAGACATCTACGACGTAAATGCGCCACCCACCTTGAGATATAAGTTCTAAGGTCTCAAGAAGTATAGTTACAACGGCTACCCCACCCTTCAAACCGAAACGCATTAGTGCTTCACGGCAGAAATAGGCAGGGCGGTGGTACCTACCCGCGCGAACTCACAAGAGGTCCTACCACCAGTAAACGGTACCTAAAAGCACCGTTAATAAATCGGGAGGATCCGTAATGACGTGCTTAGGACGACGTTGACTATTTACCATTCGGTCCACAGGGACGGGTATGCGAACATGCTTGTTTAGCAAATCGAACTAGCAATGAATTCAAAGCTTTATTATCCTGATCTCTTTTTCTTATTTTTTACTACTGATAATAAGCAACCTCAAGGAGTTATACTAGCTTCACCGAATGTCTATGTGGTTTGGTCGTCTATTCTCACGGGTATTCCATATGACATCAAGATATTAGAGCGAAGATATCAAACTATATTATGTATCGTCATCGCTCCTTGATGCGTGTGCGATTTTCAAGTTAATCGACACCTTGAATTCAGTTAATGCCATAATCAAAGACACCGTCACATACAAACATAGCTAATAGAAGCATCTTAAAAATGATAGATCTGATGTCCATTTATGAATTGTTTGATCAGGTGGGCCGTATGCTCGTCTGCATACAAAGGCAATAAAAGAATAAAAGATTTCTGGACGTCCCGCGCCTCACAAAAGACCATGCATTCACGAAGCAGCTGTCTATGAGCTGTTAAGTCTCTTTCGGAGGCGCTCGGGCAGCTATTAGCAAATCCCACCCCTCCTGGCTGAGCTTTTACTGGCGCGCCTGTCCTGGTGAAACTGGAAAGGCTTCCGGGCCACTAATGCTCTACCATTCATAAAAAAAGGAGCATGAACACTACGTATCAGCTATTTTTGTATTTATTTTTTTAATAAAGCCGTTTAATATAAAAAAGTATATTTTTCTGTTGAGACGCTTTCTGTTTTCGCGTCAACCACCAGCTCTACCAACTCTACCGACTGCGTTTTCAGTTAACATTGCTTCTTTTCATACTCCTTATATCGCACATACGATGCGATAACTTCACTTATGGAAATTATGTGATTTTTCAGGAGACACGTTAGAAAAATTACTGGTGGTAGGACCTTTTGTGAGTCCGCGCGGTTAGGTACCACCGACCTGCTTATGTCTGCCGTGAAGCAGTAATGCGTTTCGATTTGAAGGATGGGGCAGCCGTTATAACTATACTTGAGACCTTAGAACTATATCTCAAGGTAGGTAACGCATTTACGTTGTAGATCTCTATGGGCTCCAGTAACCACTTAACACCAGGTGGGCTGTGAGCTCGTCCACCCATCTAAGCAATAAAAATAATTAAAAAATTATTCAATATCTTATTATATAATTCTTACATAGTTCTGCTAGGCTATAGAAATAAAATAATATTTAAACTACAAACTTAATCAGTAAAAGCAAACATCTCTTTCGTCTCACTATAACTAATAACTAAAAAATGTATTTTCTCATACTCAGTTGAGTGTTAACAAAAATTGTATAAGTTACTTTTATAGCACCGTGTGTTCGATATATTTAAAAAGACCATATTTTTCAATAAATACCGAGCTCAAAACCATAAGATGAAGTCATCATTTCAGTTTTAGTTTTCTGAAGGAAATACGTGTACCTATTGGAATGATTTCCATGGTAACAGAATAACACACAATAACACAAAAATATAAATTGCGAGACGAATTGTGAGACCACACGATTAGGTACCGGCAGATATACAATTTTGACTTCATCAATATGTATCAAGGTGAGTGGTGGCATTAATGTTGGGAAGTCTATGAACTCACTATTTTACATCAAACGTGCCGTCAGCTCGTCCACACTAGTGTATTGCGACAAATAAAAAAAAAAAACTGACAATTACAACCGAAAGTATTTTATGTCTTATTCAAATAAATAAATAAAGCTCCTTAGCTTTAATTAACAGTACATTCGGTACATATATTAACAGAAATAAAGAAAACATTAAGAGTTCCCAAATCCAAAACAATTGTCAATTGTTTTTTTTTTTAAGAAAACAACTCGGAACTAAATCTATTAAAATTAGATTTCTACGAAACAGTTTCCCGCCACGACCAAATAATTTAATTATACACCAAATCTAATTCTAGTCGTTGAGTTTCGAAGTAAATTGAAATCCTATATAATGAAGACGACGTGCATAAAGCCTGCAGACGAACTAATTCCGCGAGCGCCATCTTGCGGTTGCCATGGCAACGAGACGGCCCCCCTTGGCCCCCACACTGCACTTCCTAAAGGCTAGACTAGTCTAAATAGCCTTCCTTTTAATGATTAGACAACTTAGGTAGACCACGAAAATAATTTAGCTTGATTAATTATTTTGTTTTGGAATTCGTAAGCATTAAAATTAATTAAAAAAATATTTTTTGGTAAATTTAAGCATAAAAATAAAATTTGTTATGGGGCTAAAAACATCAGCACCGTAAAGCCCTCAAAAAAGGTTTTCCCTCAAAAAAGGTTTAAATTACATTAAACACATTGCAAGTTGAATGACCAAAAATCTAGCTGCCGGTATTATATTATTCAATGGTATTGTGTTGGATTAATCAACTGGTTAGGAAGATATTCAGCATTAAAATTTATTACAGATGCATGAATGACAAAAAAAACTATATATTTTATTTATAGTCTGAAAAGGTATTACTGTCAAAAATTTAATTGCGTAACAAAAATTCAAAAACCATAAAAGCAATGATGCAAATTAATTTTCTAAATTCGAATATGTATTGTGGTCTCTTTCTTTCGTATCGTATACAACAAGGAAGCGCGTTTCTAGTGCTCAGCGTTCGAATTATAAACTCGACGAAATTTGCACAGAGCACTTTGTAATTGCAAATTTTGCGTTTGCGTTATGCGCATGCGCCGTACGACGATCAATACGACAAGACTTTGTTATTGTTTTTTTTTTCTTTCTAAATACAATAAGCTTTGCGCGCTAAAACATCAAAGAGCGGTATTCGTTGGCCTTTTTCTTTTTTTTTTTAATTTACGAATATTGAAAATTGGAGCCCGCGTTCTAAAATTGAATTCGGTTTCCGCAGGCGGGCGAGGCGGGGCGGCCAGAGGATGAGGCGGCGCCCGGCTCTATTGGATAGTCACTACAAAACTATTGCCCGAAAGTTTCATTAATGCATTCTATTACCCCGCACCAGTGCAATATTTGCGGCCGAACTCAACGTTGCTAATAAAACATACAGCCTTACAACAGTATTTCCTGAGTTCGGTTGAAAACGTAAAAACTTCCCATATTAGAATTTATTATACGCGGCAAGTTTAATATTGAAATATGAACGAGGCCGTGTCCCGACATAACGTACGAGTCGGTAATTTCCGGGAGATATTTGAAAATTTCATAACTTTTCAGACTGTTCCGATGTTATAAAGAGTCGTTAAATATTTTACTCGGCGCGCAGACGTTCCGAAATTGCTTCTTTTGATTACAGCCTTGGGGAAACAACGGCGGGCCCTCCAATTGATTCTCTAAATACGTAAAGGCCCGATTGCTAGGAACGTAAATAAAAAAAAAAACGTAATCGCGTAACCGATTCCTTTAGAATTAACTCGTCTTTGTTCCTTTTCAAGAGCACATGTACGTTTGAGTTTTATTCTTTTTTTTTTATTGCTTAGATGGGTGGACGAGCTCACAGCCCACCTGGTGTTAAGTGATCACTGGAGCCCATAGACATCTACAACGTAAATACGCCACCCACCTTGAGATATAAGTTCTAAGATCTCAGTATAGTTACAGTGGCTGCCCCACCCTTCAAACCGAAACGCATTACTGCTTCACGGCAGAAATAGGCGGGGCGGTGGTACCTAACCGTGCGGACTCACAAGAGGTCCTACCACCAGTAAACTTTCTAAATAGTCACTTTACTAAATAGTATATTCAGTAGTGGTACGATGAAAATTGGATACGGAAGGCGGAGAACCATTTATTATGGTGGATTATGGGAGAGGCCTATATGCAACAGTGGAGAGATACAGGCTGATGACGATACCTTGTATATTAATGATATTTTCTGTGGGTGACTCACGTGTATTTATTTATTTTATAATATTTTATTATAATTACACAAAAATACATACATGCTTGATTTTTTATCAATACATTTATTTATCACACAATGGTGTTGCTTGGACTATCTATTTTTTGTTTACTATCTCCTTCTTTCTATATTTTGTGCTTCGTCTTAAATAAAAACTTTCTTTGTGTCTTTTTGTGTTTGTAACTTGTAACGAATTGCAAAGACATTATTAATGCCAACCAGACGACCACAGTTTCCAAATTAAAAAAAAACGCTGAATTATTTCGGTTAATAACAAAATTATTAATTATTTTTGCCGGAAAACAATGCAATTTGTAATTTTTTTTATTACTTAGGTGGGTGGACTAGCTTACGGCCCACCCCGTGTTAAGTGGTTACCAGAGCCCATAGACATCTATAACGTAAATTTCGCTACCCACTTTGAGATATAAGCTCTCTATCGAATCTCTCTATCGGCACTTCTATCGAAGTTACCATCTTACGGAATCCCCGAGGGTCTCTGCAAGTGGATCACTAGCTTTTTGGATGGGTGGAGCATCACGGTCGTTGTAGACGGTGACTGTTCTGATACCATGACCATTAACGCTGGCGTTCCACATGGTTCGGTGCTCTCCCCCACGCTTTTCATCCTGTATATCAATGACATGCTGTCTATTGATGGCATGTATTGCTATGCAGATGATAGCATGGGGGATGCGCGATATATCGGCCATCAGAGTCTCTCTCGGAGCGTGGTGCAAGAGAGACGATCAAAACTTGTGTCTGAAATGGAGAACTCTCTGGGGCGAGTCTCCGAATGGGATGAATTGAACATGGTTCAATTCAACCCGTTAAAGACACAAGTTTGCGCGTTCACTGCGAAGAAGGACCCCCTAATTCCAAGGAGTATCCCTGCAACCTTCCGAGAGTATCGGGATACTTGGGGTCGACATTTCGAGCGATGTCCAGTTTCGGAGTCATTTGGAAGGCAAAGCCAAGTTGGCGTCCAAAATGCTGGGAGTCCTCAACAGAGCGAAGCGGTACTTCACGCCTGGACAAAGACTTTTGCTTTATAAAGCACAAGTCCGGCCTCGCATGGAGTACTGCTCCCGTCTCTGGGCCGGGGCTCCCAAATACCAGCTTCTTCCATTTGACTCCATACAGAGGAGGGCCGTTCGGATTGTCGATAATCCCATTCTCTCGGATCGTTTGGAGCCTCTGGGTCTGCGGAGGGACTTCGGTTCCCTCTGTATTTTGTACCGTATGTTCCATGGGGAGTGCTCTGAGGAATTGTTCGAGATGATACCAGCATCTCGTTTTTACCATCGCACCGCCCGCCACCGGAGTAGAGTTCATCCATACTACCTGGAGCCACTGCGGTCATCCACAGTGCGTTTCCAGAGATCTTTTTTGCCACGTACCATCCGGCTATGGAATAAGCTCCCCTCCACGGTGTTTCCCGAGCGCTATGACATGTCCTTCTTCAAACGAGGCTTATGGAGAGTATTAAGCGGTAGGCAGTGGCTTGGCTCTGCCCCTGGCATTGCTGAAGTCCATGGGCGACGGTAACCACTCAACATCAGGTGGGCCGTATGCCCGTCTGCCTACAAAGGCAATATAAAAAAAAAAAAAAGCTCCAAGGTCTCAGTATGGTTACAACGACTGCCCCACTTATCAAACCGAAACCCATAACTGCTTCACGGCAGAAATAGGCAGGGCGGTGGTACCTACCCGTGTGGACTCACAAGACGTCCTACCTACTAAGCTTACGTAATAGTTTTATTAAACAGTAATGTATTCATTGCATTATCTCGTCTAAGAATGTGTTAAATCGATAGTTTCCAAATTTAAAATATTATTTCACCTGCAAAAAGAAACATTTAGTTTTCGTAACAATAAAATATGTACATAAAAACGTGCAATTTTCTATGTAGCATCGAAGAGGGAACAGGGAAGCCCTCACAGAGGACATGTTGCTACACGTCTGCACTCACACACGGACAAACGACCGACCTGTCAGTGTATTCGTTTATTTACGTGTACATAAAAGGGAAGGTAGCGGTCAAGTTTGTTCCATAATCGTTAAGCATTAAGGACTGAAATTGAATCTGAAAATGTCATTTCTTTTTTGTTTTTCAATTACTGTTTTCGTAAATGTACAACATGTCGTGGATAGACTTATGAAATATTAAGACATTGTTTTGATTGCTATTGAAATAAGCACCTTGTTTTGGTTAATTAAAAAAAAATGGAGGGTAGACGCCGTGACGTCACACGTGACACGCACGACGGAAAAAAACATTCTATATTTTAATCAAACAAAATATTCCGCAGAGCAGTTTGTGAATAATAACTCTGCGTTATTCTAAACAAATTGAACTGTGAAAATCGAAAAAGTTATGGAAACTCCAGGCTCTACAATCAAATCGTTATTGCAAAAAGATAGTTTCCGGATCAAAATCAATACTAGACCAATAGCCGCACTAGGGCGCTTTCCCAATGAGTTTCTCGCCGGATCTTCTCAGTGGGTCGCGATTCCGATCCGGTGGTAGAATCTGCGAAGCACTGCTCTTACTAGGGCTCTAGCTAGTGTTAGCAACGTCCACAGGTTAGAGCCCCGTGAACTCACCTACTCGCTCGGTGAATGACCCCTCGAGGTCACCAGAATAGTCCTGAATCCTGAAGTCTGTTCACCATATCATTTTCTATTTATACCTATTGCTTAGATGGGTGGATAAGCTCACGGTACACCTGGCGTTAAGTGGTTACTGGATCCCATAAAATTCAAATGTAATATCACTTAAATATCAACACCTGATTAAACAAATATCAGGATTATGAACACGAATTATAGAAACGTAGGGATAGGATCGTAATAGAGAATCAAAATGACTAGTACAAATTATTGAAAAAAAAATTGGTCAGAAAATTTCAGGAATAAAATTACATATCTGTTTATTATATTCCATGTTATAATTCAGATCTGACTGGGGACTCTTTTCAAATATTCCAAAATATCCTTAATGACGTATCTTGATAATGGCGTGATATAGTATAGTCCACTGAGTTTCTGGCCGAATCTTCTCGGTGGGTCGCGTTTCCGATGCGGTGGTAGATTCTGCGAAGCACTGCTCTTGCTAGGGTCAGTGTTAGCATCACTCCGGTTTGAGCCCCGTGAGCTCACCTACTAGTTAACATTACGCTAAAATAGCCTCTAAAGGCTATCAGCTTAGGTAGGAAAAAATTATATAGTATGCAACTTATTCTTGCGCCTTCATTTCTCTAGTTAAAATTAAAAAACTACAAAATATAAATTATTAAATTACAATATTCATAAATTATAATAAAAATACACGTGTCACCACAACACTAAGTAAAGGGTTATTTGGAACATAAAAAAAACATACCAACCGCATTCTTCGCGGTGACATCAGCACCGAGTTCCCGCGGCTCAACGCCTTTACAGTGTCAAACCATAGAGCAACAAGTGAATCGATGTGATTTTTGAACTCGAGCCTAATAAGACAAGGGTGGTAACCCTCAAACGATTAGGGTCCTGTCATCGAAGTTTATGTAGGGATAGACTGCGTGGGGTTGCCGCTTTTATGTACCCGAAGGTTTTGTTGCATTGTACGGAATAAATGTCCTGTAATCTAACACGACTAGTACCGTCTTGTAATTTGCACACGCAATGAAAATCATCCCGATTTGATGGATAAAGTTGCTGGTCAGACTTCAAAGCAATGTATGTCGGCAATGACGTTCACGATATGAAGTCGATGGCTTGCGAATTAACATCAGATAAAAATCCGGACCATGAACGCTGCAGCCAACCGTGAAACTAAAAGTTCAATTCAAATTGTATTTCAAATAATTTATGTTAACTGAAATATCAAACACGTTATTTAGGCTATTGCATCCAAAACAACAGCCACAGTTCTGAAAAAAATATGAAAAAACCCAGTGCCTTAGTTTTTTTTTTTAAATACCATATCTTTAATGATAATTTCATTATTGGAATATTATTTTGAATAACCTCTTACGACCAACACAATAAGGATTTAAAATGGGCAGTGTATTGATATTCACGTTTATTATAGAAATACAAAAATACAGTTTGTAATAAATTTGATAAATAGCGTATGTACACTATGTGATGTCGTGAAAGAATCTAAGCAACAAGTGTCGGGTTAAATTCGGTGATACTATGACGCGTGCGGTGACACTACGAGATAGCAACACATGGGAACTCTTTAAAAGCTTTGAGTGACTTTTTGGCGGGAACGCGAGGAGTGAAGTTGTGTGATTTGTTTTATTTTGTCTATTTAGTGTTTCTTCGGGTGTAATAATAACGCTGTTTTATTAACTGTTTAATATCTGTGAAAGTGCACAAATGTGGGAACATGAAACAAAGCCGCTAGACGTAACTTCTCGTGATCCTCCAAAAAGTCCACTTAAAAAAATCTCAGTAAATGACCACAATTTTACTAAGATTATATTTCATCCCATTTTTTTTTTTATTGCTTGTATGGGTGGACCAGCTCACAGCCCACCTGGTGTTAAGTGGTTACTGGAGCCCATAGACATCTACAACGTAAATACGCCACCCACCTTGAGACATAAGTTCTAAGGTCTCCGGTTGCCCCACCGGCTGCCCCACCCTTCAAACCGAAACGCATTACTGCTTCACGGCAGAAATAGGCAGGGTGGTGGTACCCACCCGCGCGGACTCACAAGAGGTCCTACCATACCACCATATCATATCATCTCATTTCATTTAATTTCATCCCAGTCTATTAATGTTTGAATTAATCGTCTTCATTTCATTTCACTCCATAGTATCATTTTTCATAAAAATAAGAATATAAATTAAAACAAGGCATGACTTAAAAGTTTTAGTTACCAGGTCATAAAATCCTTTAAAAAAAAAAGCTTTGAGTACCGCAGTACGTAAGCTAGTTCTGTAAGCTGATGTAGAACATAAAAGTTAATTCTACCTAATCCTGTATATTACAACGTTTTATAAGTGAAATTATAAAATTATCACAGAAATGATCGACTACCCAGTTTTACATGAACATATTTACAACCATATAAATGAAATTAATTTTTGATTAGCACATTTAAAAGTCGATCGAAGGTAAACGGTAAATTCAAATGAAAATAACTTCATATTTAGAACAACAAAAGGTCCATTGTTCCACATAATAAAACATGCATTATGTATGTGTCTTCTGAATTATTCATGACGAGTCAATTTCCAGAATGTTCCACCCCAACGTTTTGCTTTACACGGATTAGAAAAGTTTGATTATTTTGAGCTGTTACGTCACTTCATAATTGTGGTTAATTATGTGTTCACACGATTATTTATTGCGATATCAATTTTAGAATAGTACATACACGAGGTGAAATGCTAAAAATTCTCATTTTTTTAGATCTAATTACTGCAGAGTTACAGTTTTAATGCTATTCCCATAAACACAAGCCACTGAGTTTCTTGCCGGATTATCTCAGTGAGCTGCCATTCCAATCTGGTGGTAGATCCAGGGAAGCACTGCTCTTGCTAGACAGCGGCTTGGCTCTGCCCCTGGCGTTGCTAAAGTCAATGGGCGACGGTAACCACTCACCATCAGGTGGGCCGTATGCTCGTCTGCCTACAAGGGCAATAAAAAAAGCAAACAGGTTGTGTCACTTACCAATCCAGTGAAATCAGAATAGTTAGGAAAAAATATTATCTTTAAAAGCACCATTTAATCAAAAACTTGTAGAAACAGTACATTATTTAAATGCATAGACGTAATTTACGATAATATTTCTTTACGTTGATGAAAAAAATTATAATTCTAACGGATACGAAAATAAGAATCTTAAGACACTACACCGAAACACTACAGTCGACTCTCATTAATTCCGACTTGCGATAATTAGAACCTCTCTATAATTCAAAGTTATCACGAGTTCCCTACAAAATCTCTTTATATTTCGAACTAAATCAATACATTTTTATGCACTTGGTAATTCGAACGAAAAAATCATTGTTATATAATAAAACGACGCGTTAATTCGAACTCATCGGCGTCCAACGCTCGACAATTCAAAGTTGCAGAGGTCGAATGATTGTAACGAAAGTGATGAAAAAGCATTTCAGGCACTTTTGCTCTTAAAAAAGTTATTGAGCAGTCTGAGCAGCAGCAATGTGTTTTGAAGCAAACCAGTATAACAGAGTTCTTTCGAAACATTAATTAATTTACATTATTAATAGGTTTATGTATGTATACGAATGTAGGTACATGTATGTATGTACACTCTAAACTTTTTTCATTGTTATAGAATAGCAGTTAATAAATAATTATTGATCAATATTTAGTAATTCGAAGTTTTATTTATTTTCTCTCAAAAATTTCGAACCATTTGATATTTCAAACATTCGATAATTCGTAATATTTTAAGAGTCCCTCAAGTTTCTAATTAACGAGAGTCGACTGTATATATATAATAACTAAGGGGACTAAGGGTACACGACCACACGGCAAACCAAATAAAAGCTCTAAGCGGTCCCGTCAATGAGCGCCCAAGAAAGGTCGCAGTACGCGAGAAATGGCGATATCTTCTGAAGCGCATCACCACCTGAACTGATGACCACGACCACTCTGCCAACAGTGCAAACGACTAAGAAAAAATAACTTAAAACACTAAAGTAAAAAAAGCGCATTTACGCTGTAAAAGTAATCTTGATTATGTCTACTTTTGGTGAAGTACAATAAAATACTGGAAAATATTATATTTCATCCTATATCATCACATCTCATTTTATTTCACTCCATATTATAATTTTTTATTTAAAATAAGACTATAAATTACAATATGAGACATGACCTTTGTAACTATTGTTGCCGTTGTAACTATACTTGAGACCTTAGAACTTATATCTCGAGGTGGGTGGCGCATTTACGTTGTAGATGTCTATGGGCTCCAGTAACCACTTAACACCAGGTGGGCTGTGAGCTCGTCCATCCATCTAAGCAATAAAAAAAATAAAAAAAGGTAAATCGTTTTGATTACCCGAACGTGTTTCATGTAACAAAAATAAACATGTTTTATTAAAATTACACATGCTCCACGTAGGTAAGAGGCTTAAAGACGAATTTTAATATATCGCGGATTAGGCGCCGAGATACGTCGCTGAATCTGTTTTATTGCCGGATTATATTTTCGTGTTCCGATAGATCCGTGTTTTCGTTTTACGACCGTTTCCGATGTTTGTTTTATCGAATTGTTGTTCGGATTGAAAAGGTGCTTTTTGAACAAAATATTTCAAGTCTACTCTTATTTTCGTATATGATCCAAACATTACTAACATTATTCTGATTAAAACTTAGAATATTTAGACATAGGAGCCATTATTAGTTTATTTGATTAGTAGCTTTTGGGTTTTATTTGACACATTTATGGTGGTAGGACCACCCGCATACCACCTACCTATCAATCTGCTTAGTTCTGCCGTGAAGCAGTAATGTGTTTCGGTTTGAAGGACGGAGCAGCCGTTACGTTACGTATCTAATAAATATCAAACCCGCAAAATTATAATTTGCGTAATTACTGGTGGTAGGACCTCTTGTGAGTTCGCGCGGGTAGGTCCCACCACCCTGCCTGTTTCTGCCGTGAAGCATTAACGCGTTTCAGTTTGAAGGGTGGGGCAGCCGTTGTAACTATACTTGAGACCTTACAACTTATATCTCAAGGTGAATGACGGCATTTGCGTTGTAGATTTCTATAGGCTCCGGTAACCACTTAATACCAGGTGGGCTCTGAGCTCGTCCATTCATCTAAGCTATAAAAAAAAACACTTAAAAGTTTGAGACCTTACAACTTATGTCTCAAGGTGGGTGGCGGCATTTGCATTGTAGATGTCTATGGGCTCCGGTAACCACTTAACACCAGGTGACATTGAGATCGTCCACTTATATAAAAAAAAAACTACTAGAACCGAAGTACGCTATTAAAATTAATGATTTCATTAAAAGGTATATAAAAATGTTTGGCCTCTCTGTTTCATTAGTTTAAACAATAGCAACTTAATAAACTGATGCTTGGTTGATGATGCCGATGATCATTTAAGTCTTGAAGCCGTTCAATGTTTGTGCTGATGCAGCTACTAGCAGTCTGGTCCATTCTGCGATCACTCGGCTTGGTACAAAGTGTTTCCCATGTGAGGTGTTCTGCTTAGTTTTAGTGGTGCCACCATAGATGTTGTTTCTTATTAAAAGTTAACCGACTTCCAATACCTTGCAATTTACATCTTTTGTTGCAGCTCTGTATTTATTTTCAATTAACTGATATATGTAGAATAAATTTAATTCAAATAAATAAATTGGTATATCAGAAGCTTCCTGTCTCTTTCATTCGATATTGTTTTTAAATTACAAACCTATTTTGGACTATTTATGTGGTCCTAACCTTTTCAACTCTGTATTATTATATTGTAATGTATATTAGATAGATTAATATTCAAGGTATTAATTACTTCGTATGAAACTAACAGAACCTTCCCTTGTTCCCATCATTGCTTTAACAATAGTAAATTTTATTATCAACGTCTTTACTATAGTCGACTACAGACTCATCTTTCGTTCCCCGGGCAGTTTGATTCTATTATTAATCAATCAATCAATTACTCTCATATTACTGACTCCGTGTCGCTGTTGTTAGCGCTCTTGACTGATGGGCCGAGGGTCGTGGGTTCGATTTCCAAATCAGAGAAACATTCGTGTGATGAACAGGTTTGTTTGCTCTATATCTGGGTGTTTTATCTATAAATGTATATATATAAATGTATGTAAGTATGTATGTCAGGCTCTGATATCCATAAAATATGGCATCCAGACCTTAGAACTTATATCTCAAGGTGGGTGGCGCATTTACGCTGTAGATGTCTATGAGCTCCGGTAACCACTTAACACCAGGTGGGCTGTGAGCTCGTCCAACCACCTAAGCAATAAAAAAAAACCAAATTTGGGGCCGTGCGTGATTTGTTGTCTTCTTCTTGTGTCGATTAATCTCTGGTTATATATAATGTATTTTTTACGATCTTGTTAAATGTGCAATACCATACAATTCATCAGTTAAGACTCCAGTGTGAAAGCCCTGTTTATTAACATTATAATACTTATCCCATTATTATCTCGATCACATAAGTAGCCGGGTAATCGATGGTAGGTACTAGTCTAAGCCAAGTGATCATCGACATAGAAAGGTATTCTTGATATTGGTATTTGTTGACTGTGTAGTGAGTGGGCAAGTAACGACAAAACAAAACGCAGCTCTAAATACATCATATGACGCCTACGTCATATCACCTGACGTTTGTACAGGCCAGTATTATTGTCTACTAGTGACCCGCCCTCGCTTCGCTTCGGAAACATTAAATTTTATTATTGATAGGCGAGTCCCGCCATGTTGCGCGCGGTACGACAATAACTGCGTGTGACGCCGCCGGGCGAAGCTAGTCTAAAAAAAGTAGCCTATGTTACTCCTTATATCATCAGCTACCTATTAGTGAAAGTCTCATCAAAATCGGTCCAGTCGTTTCAGAGATTAGCCGGAACAAACAGACAGACAGACAGACAGAAAGACAGACAGACAGACAAAAATTGTAAAAAATGTTATTTTGGTGTAAGTACCGTATATATATTCATATGCAGGTAGTAAAAAGCGGTTATTTCATATTACAAACAGACACTCTAATTTTATTTACATGTATAGATTAGCTTTTGTATATAAGTGCGCGTTGTGATTATTTTCATTCTTTCGGATCCTCCCGATCCACTAACGGTGCTTTTAGGTACCTCAAACACCGGTCATCGTTCTCGTCAAACCCATCGCTTGCGACGTAGGGCTTGGCGAGTAAATTAACCCACAGACACAGCCCACTGAGCTTCTCACCGGATCTTCTCAGGGGGTCGCGCTTCCGATCCGGTGGTAGATTCTACGAAGCACTGCTCTTGCTAGATTTATGTTAGCAACGTCGTCAGGCTTGAGCCCCGTAAGCTCACCTACTAATTCCGTGAATCTAGAATAACCCCTTGAGGTTACTAGAAAAGGTAGGAAAATAATTCAGATTCATTTATTTTAGCAAATAATATAATCCTTCCAGAAACTTAATTTTTTCGCACCGTATACGCCACTAACATTGAATAAACTACTCTTAAGAGACGACATGTCTACGTGAGATATTAAATTAGTTAAGATTTCAATAAACAACATGTATACTGTTATCGTCTTTCAGACTCAAACATTTTCTAGGTGAACGGGAAATTTAATTCTCCCCGGAAATTGGTGTCCCGAGGCACAGCGCGGCTTCCAATTGAATTTACGGAGAAAACTCTAAGACATAAACCTTTTATAGCTCTCAATTTATAATGCTTACGGCATTAAAAATACGTTATAAGCCATATATGTACAGATCAACAATAGTAATTTTTAACCATGGGTTCGATACAATCATTGGACGTCTTGTGAGTCCGCACAAGTAGGTACCACCACCGTGTCTATTTCTGCCGTGAAGCAGTAATGCGTTTCGGTTTGAAGAGTGAGGCAGCCGTTGTACTGTTAAACTGAGACCTAGAAATGATGTCTCAAGGTGGGTGGTGGCATTTGCGTTGTAGATGTCTATGGGCTCCGGTAACCACTTAACACCAAGTAGGCCATGAGCTCGTCCACCCGTCTAGGCAACAAAAAGTCAGCAGTGATTTTTGTTAAATTTACAATTATTTCGGATGCACATGAGCTTCATGTAAATAAGTACAGAGATAAGTTTTTGCCTTATAGATGATATGAATTTATGTAATTGCAGGAGACATATATTAATAGAGTAGAGTCTGATGCCGGGTGAAAATTCCCGAAGCAAACCAAAGCTTTGAGTCGCGGTGACTTGTGGTCTACACAACTCAGAGCTTTTCGTTTCGTTTCGACACAACGCACTGAGTTTCTCGCCGGAACTTCTGAGTGAATCGCGATTCCGATCCGGTGGTAGATTCAACGAAGCAAAGCTCATGCTAGGGAGGATTTCAGCAATATCTCTCAGACTGAGCCCCGTGAGCTATCCTAAAATCCATGGTGAAGCCAGAATGATCCCTCAAGGCTACTAGCTGCTATGCAGGTACTTGTAAAAAAATGCAATAAAAGCAATTCACGCTAAACTGCAACACGCTGTATATAAGTATTTCGAACAAAGCGAATGAATGTCGCAGCGATCCTTGAACCGACATCCCTAAATCACTTAAAGATATTTTAATTAAACATCCTCTATATATGGGCGGGGAGAGACGGGAGCGGGGCAGGGGAAATTAATTTAATTTTAACTCGATAATATATCACGTAGGCGTCTCCGCTAATAAAGGAATTATGTTTGTTCTCGAATCCATTTGCATTATTAGTCTTATTATAATGCTGGTACTAATTAAAGTTCGAGCCGCGTCCTCGGATACCTAAGTAGGATATTGTTTTGACATCCTCTGTCTTATACTGACATTGGTTTTATTCTGTAGGTATTTTCTACATTATTTTATGCTTGTCAATAATAGAATATGATTAAGGGACTTTTTGGCGGGAACGCGAGGAGTGAAGTTATGTGATTTGTTTTATGTTTCTTCGGTTTAAATGTGTAATAACGGTGGTTTATTAACTGTTTAATATCTTAGAAAGAGCACAAATATGGCAAAATGAAACAAAGCCGCTGGACATAACTTCTTGGGATCCTCCAAAAAGTCCACTGAAAAAATCTCAGTAAATGGCCACCATTTTCCTGATACATATTATATTTCATCCCTTATCATCTCATCTCATTTCATTTCAGTTCATTCATCTATCTATCTACTATGTTTTGTAACGACTGTACGAGAATCAAAATCTATTATTTATTCGAGCACCTTCAAAATAGTAGAAGGAAAGTAAAAAAATGATTAGGTCAAAAATAATTTTCTTCTATTGCTCATCACATAGGATATCGGACGAATCGTTTCTATTGACCAGCCTAACCATCCGCAAACTTCGTACTAAGCAGTTTCGGACCAAATTGATAAACGCCTGCCTATTTCGGGGCGGGTGTTTAGCCCGTTAGACATGCAAAACCACGTCTCATCTATTCGGCAATGCATTTTCGTAGGCCGATGCCGGCATCGCTAGATATTTCACTCAACCGCCCAGACTATTCTCCGTAGATTGCTATTTGACCCCCACCACCCACAGCTGGGGAGCGGGCCAGACCGTGCGGGCGCTTAATTTCCGTATCGTGTGGTCATTAATACGTAAATTGATATTTTGTTTTGTCTATCTAAAGAGTAGTTCGGAAATTAATTTCGCGTTCAGTGCGAAAATTTGAGATGTTTTCTAAACTAAAAGTAAGTCACGTTAAAACCATTGTTATGATAAAGTCGCAGCTGCCTTAAAAAACGTTCGGAATAATGGCGCATTGGCGCATGGTAGAGAGGGAAGAGGTCGATCGAAGAAGACATGGGTGGAGTGTGTGAATGACGATATAAGAGAGAGAGAGAGAGGAGTGAGTGCTGAGATGACGGCTGATAGAAGAGAATGAACGCGGTAGGCAGCGGCTTGGCTCTGCCCCTGGCATTGCTGAAGTCCATGGCCGACGGTAACCACTCACCATCAGGTGGGACGTATGCTCGTCTGCCTACAAGGGCAATAAAAAAAAAAGAGAAAAATTAGCTGTGCCGACCCCACCTAGTGGGATAAGGCGGAGAAAAAGAAGAAGATAATGGTGTCAAACACACAACGTCGAAAATTCAATTGAAACGAACCATTATTTGTTTATTTTTATTGCTTATTTTGTTTATTTCTGTAAGCGATCATGTTTTCCTTGAAATGTAGGTATTTAGTTTAGTAGGACAGCTCTTATTAGATCTATCTTGAACGTGAGCTCGAGCGTGAACTCGTGTGGAAACTAAAAAAACTTATCACAACTAAACACCACATCCACATCTGTGATAGATCACTTAGAACGTAGTTTCACGTTATTTGGTCTCCGAAGAAAACACCAGAAAAACACGGATTAATGTCACTTAATTTTATAATATATTAAAACTACAAAAGCTTTAAGATACGTCTTGCCGTGATCTGAATGTTCAAACAGAATTTATCTCACTTCATTGATGACTTGTTATCCGAATCACACATTAGAGACTAATCATTGCATATTCCGTGTCAAAGTGAATGCGCTAAAAAGTACGGGAAGTTATATATCATGCCAAGTTAAGCGCCTTTTTGTCAGCGCCCTCTGGCGGGATTGTGGCGGATTGCCGCTGTCACCGGTCGCATTCCCGCCAACTTTTAATTACGACCATTGTCAGGAAAGTTTTAACTCGACGACAAAAGAAATGTTCCTAATGAAACTTGCTCCAGTGCGGTGAGGTCGTTATGTTCCAAGAACGGTCTTTTTTTTCATTTTTCTATTATTTAGATTTCGGAAAAATATGTAATTGTTACTAAAATTGCATTATCTCTATATTAAACTATACTTTTAAAGAATCCCAACCTATCCATCCTACCAACCTATCCATTTCTACCAATGGTAATTTTTCTTATTTATATCCCAATTTCAATTTCATTGGAGTCATTTTATGAAAGGAATACATGAGTAGCTACGTATCGTCTATCGAAAGATAATCAAATAAAACTTAATGAAACGTAAAATTAACTTCGTTGTTAGTTGCGTATTTCCGAACGTAAATACATAGAACTCGCTCGTTACGTTTATAGAGAAAACTGAGACGTGGCGCTGCATAAATTGCAGAGCTCCACATAATTAAAAATCAACATTTACATTGAATTCAATCTACGCGCCGTCGCTCCGTCTATCTCGTACTGTTTTTAGTGTTTTCTTATCCATTCTCTCTGCGAAATGATCGAAATTCAAATTCGAATATTCATATTCGTACATCAAATCCAAATTCGTACCTGCGTCGTGATAAAAATCATCATATTTAATCTGTGCTATTCAACATTAAAATTATACTGAACTTTTTGGCGGGAACGCAAGATTATATTTTATCCCATATCATTTAATTTCATCCCAGTTGATTAATGTCTGAAATTATCGTCTGCATTTCATTTTACACCATATTATCATTTTTAATATTAAGAAAATAAGACATGACTTAAAGGTCTTAGTTACCAGGTCATAAAATCCCTAATAAAAAAATAATTAAAATTATACTTTATCTGTGTCGGTGAAAAACAAAATCAATTCTCGACTCTAATCTCTACATAAGCTCGGATATCCATAATATCAACTTTTCGAATTGGTTCCAGTTCTAATTAACTGTGGTATGTTATAAATACATATACCTATGCGGTATTTTTAGGATATGATTTCTTTAAGTCGTGCGACAAAAAAGCGACTTATGCAAAAAACAATTTCGAGTTCATACTTCATGTGGTCATGTCGAGAATGATTGATTGATCTAAGACATAATTAAACTTCATGAAAACTTGTGAAACGTTAAGAAAACAAACAGTATTAACAATACAATAGTCTGGGTCGATTTTCTGCGGCCAAGGTTGTACACAAGCTATTCAACCTTGTTGCAGTCTGGGCCTTGAATTTTTGTAGCCCCCACTGATCACGAATTCAAAATGTATAATGAAGCGACGTTCGATCAAAAACATTAACATTTAACAATTTTATGTGTCGACTAGCGACCCGCCCTCGCTTCGCTTCGGAAACATTAAAACACACATGAAAAAAAAAAAAATATTAAAAAAGTAACCTATGTTCATCAGGGACAATGTCGGCTTCTAATGGAAAAAGAATTTTTCAAATCGGTCCAGTAGTTTCGGAGCCTATTCGAAACAAGCAAACAAACAAATCTTTCCTCTTTATAATTTTATGTGTAGATATCATTACCCAATTAATACAACAAAGCTTTCCAAGAGACCATAAACCACAAATGGAACACCACTGCCGTGGATTCGAATCTTTGTTCTCTGATAAATTGAGAAATTTCAATATGCATTAATAACCTGTAACACATTTCCAAAATATTAATTTTGCCACAGAATAAATATTTTTTCCCTTTTTTTTTAAATTCATTCCTCAATAATCTCTTCAATAATCTGCATTTCCGTAACTGAATGTTTTGACGAAAAGCAAATCGATATTGTTATACCGGAACAAATTGTTCAGCTTAACACTTTCGAAGAACAAACATTACTTCCGAACGATAAAGCGAGGAAACTTTAACAAATCTATTTGAAGCAAAAGAAACTAACGGAGCTATAAAAGCGAAATAATAGTTATGGAAATAGTCTTTCATTTTGCACGAAAGAAAACTCAGCGAAACTACGTACAATATGAATGAAACTATAATATTAGAAAAGTTTCGTCTCCGGGAAATGAGAAAACGTTGTACGGACTCGTTCGTCTAATACACGTAGTTATAAACTTGTTCAATATAATATCGAGTGGGTGTTTCTGTCTCGCTCGCACGCGGCGCTGCATCGCGGGAACGGCCCTCGTTTTAATTGCATATTCAGCCGAATAATAATGTATAATATAGTATGTGCAGTCTAGCGTCTGACCGTGTGTACACAGTGATATTAGGGCTGGAGGGAACGTACTCACGATTTTGTGCCCGGCCTTGAACGAAAATAAAACTCGGACGGCTTCAGAACGCGGCCGGTGTTGGCTACAAGAAAAAGTTTAGGTTAGAAAAACCGATCCGATTTTATTGTATTTCAGTTTAAGTTATACAGCTAATATTGGCCAGACAGTATACATTTCATTAAATCTGCACGCGAGAGGCATAATGTCAAATATTTACATTCGAATACAATATTACAAATTTTAACTAATTTAAATTTACTTAGCTAGGTGGACGAGCTCACGGCCCACCTGGTGTTAAGCGGTTACCGGAGCCCATAGACATCTACAACGTAAATGCCGCCACCTACCTTGAGATATAAGTTCTAAGGTCTCAGTAGTTACAACGGCTGCCCCACGCGGCTCAAACCGAAACGCATTACTGCTTCACGGCAGAAAGTGGAAGACAATCGTGAACATTTGTTAAGTACGGTATTTCATTAGAAAAATTGGTCCTAGCCAGCGGAATTCGGACACTGATGCATCGCTGGATACAAACGCAACTGATGTCTTACCCTCCAGGCCACGACGACTTATTAACTATTAACAGTAGGCGGCGGCTTGGCTCTGCCCTGGCATTGCTGATGTCCATGGGCTACGGTAACCACTTGCCATTATGTGGGCCGTAGGCTCGTCTGCCTACTAGGGATTGCCCTAAAAAAATAAAAAAATACTATACGTTTGTTTATGATAAAAGGTTTTGATTGGTTTTACACCTGAAGCTAAGTGATAATAAGTGACCACAGGCTCTGTAAATGCCACCATCCATCATGAGACCTATGTCTTGATTTCATAATAATATCGGCATTCAAACTAGAACACATTACTGCTTCACGGCATAAAGTAGCAATCTGGCGGTACCTACTCGTGTGGGCTCGTGAGACACCAGAGTGGGGGTGTACGCAATTAAGCTAATTGTATTTTTGAACGATTTGATTTTCATTACACAATGTTATTCAATGAAGTCATTTAGTGAGATTGAGTTAAGTATTAATTTTATTCGAAAATTTCTGATAACTGTCTGCGGGATTTGAATATGAATAAACCGGACGTCTAATTTTTACT
Organism: Bombyx mandarina; assembly: GCF_030267445.1. NCBI lineage: Eukaryota > Metazoa > Arthropoda > Insecta > Lepidoptera > Bombycidae > Bombyx > Bombyx mandarina. Next base: position 2,902,222 of record NC_143228.1, on the reverse strand, counting down.
ACACGACGACTTCAAATTCATGAAATTGAAAGATTTCTTTTAGAAATCGACAATCCAAGGAAAAGGCAAAAGAAGCTTTACCATAGCTCATTTATAGACGATTTTGCAAAAAGAAGATACGATCTGACTCTTCTCATGGCGAAACATTTGTTATTATTAACTTAGTAAACTTATTTATTTATTTATGTACACACAGAAAAGAGGACATAATACAGAGTAATAGTAAAATTATGTACAAAGGCACTGCTTATTTCTTTAAGAAATCTCTTCCAGCAGACCTGCGAGAGGATAATGAGAATAATAATAAAAAGTGATGAGTGTGTGTAGAACAAATAACACATAACTAAAATAACAAATACAACATGAGAATTATAGTAATAAATAGTATATAGTATATAGTAATAAACTTAGTTACCTTATTAATTCTGAAATTCATTCGTTATATAAAATGTACTATTAAGTAACAAATTTGCATTGGATGATAAACAAATTACCGGTTAATTTCTTATTTATGTACACATTAAGAAATTGATGATATTTCGGATACTTAACATCGTATACCTGACTTTAGAGAATAATAAACAGTATTCAAAAATTCTAGCATTTGGTAAAAATGATATATCTAATCTTGACTTTATTGCAATCATTACCAGCCCTATTCCACGAGTCAGTTTTGAAAGACCAATAAAAAAACCCTGCCTGCTGCCACAGACTGAACTTCCACCAAAGCTTTCCCATCTAAGTTTCGTATTAATTAAACTAAATGCCATTTACAATATTCTGCACTACATTTTGTGTATTACGATGCACACGAGCGATTGTTATGTTAATACCGCAGTACAGGCAAGACCGCTGATATATGTACTATAGCGTTTCGAAACTTCTGTGGCTGTTAGTACTTTTAAATATTAAGTGTGTTTAGTTATCTATAGTTTAGTTAGGTCCTTTTAGGCGTACAAATCTTAGTAAATGACCACCACTTTACTGAGATTATGTTTCATCCCATATCATCTCATCTCATTTCATTTAATTTCATCCCAGTTGCTTAATGCCTTAAATTCATCATCTTCATTTCATTTCACTCCATATTATCATTTTTCATAAAAATAAGCATATAAATTAAAATAAGACATGACCTACAGGTCGCAGTTATCAGGTCAAAAATCCCTTAAAAATTTTTTTTAGGTATACAGGCAAATGTTAAATGCTAATGACGTGTTTGAGGTTTGATGCATTTTCAAAAGAAAAGTTAAATCCGCAGACTTCAGGTGCATTCACATAAGTTATTGGATTAGATTAAAGATCAATTAATTATGTTTAAGTAGCGTTTCACTCTTTAAATTTGGGAAATATGATAGAATTTTTTGTACGTGCTCTTTAGAAAATAGAGACGTAGAGCTTTTAAGCTAATCGGATACATCCCGAAACATAACGCATTTATGTTTCGGGATGTATCCGGCATTTAATATAAGCTTTCATGAAAAGATTAAAAAGAGCCTATTAAAGCTCAGGCAAGCTCTCTCATATATCTAAAATTTGTAATTTGTTTATCAAACGTCTACGGTACGTATACGTGTACGTGTGTAAGGTGAGGGGCGGCGGGAGGCGGGACGGGGCCGCGGCGCGGTTGCCGCGCTCGTTCCGTCACACGGGCAGCAGTCACGTGCGACGACGCCAGCTCCATCACGCGTTTTATGTAACATATCGATTCCCGCTACATCTATCGATCGCAGATCAGTGCACATCACTATTTCGCACTTTCCCGCGTAAATTCAATTTTCGACTCGCCGTGTGTTTTGTGTTTTTTTTGTTTTTGTTTGTTGTGACAAGACCTTGGATATTTCGTTCGGAAACCGTTTCGACAGCATCCCAAGGTTGGTATAATTTAGACTTAAAGACTTTAGATTTAAATTCTGTTACTCGAAGGTTTGTAATGACCGTAATAGATCAATTTATTATGGGAAAATAAAACCGGTTTGACTGCGCTAAATCACTTTAGATGAAAGGTCAATACTCGGAACGGCACGCGAGGAAGACGCAGCGCGCGATGGATGTAGAGTCAACAGCGATTCTTTGCTTGTACTTCATGAGTTTATCAATTTATTAATGAGCAACTGACGATTTCTTTACAAATATACATAGTATTCGATATTTCGACCAGGAAATGAAAGCAGCAACACTTCTAACTGTGAATGTCTTCGCGTCTTGATTTCCTCAACTATCAGCTGATACATTAATTAAAAAAAAAAGTTCAAGTACGATTTTTTTTAATTATTGTTTTCAAGGTTTGCTCTAAACTTTTAGGTCACAATGCCACAATACACTTTAAATAGTGTTGTGATTATTACAATAAATATTATTTTGTTATGGCATTGAAGTAAGCATAATTTACTATTGTCTTTATTCGTCGACCTTCAATTCAATACTTATACAATTAAATGATTTTTAAACAGCATTTTGTTTTGTTGTTGTTTTAGTGACTGTTAAAGCTTGAGAAATCATAACGTTCTTAAGACAAGCTGGTGTGCCTTGTGTTAGTCGCTTGGTAACCACATCCCCACGTATACGTCTATGTATTATTTCGAACGTCGATAAGGCCACTGACCACCAAAATACCAGTAATTTAATGGCTTATCAAGCTGCTGCGAAAATTAATCCAACAGCTTGGACTACAGCAATCTTAACTAGCCCACCGAAAGATCATCTGATTACAGCGCTAGCACAAAAATATATCACGCAAAAAGCAATGATTTTATAGGTTGCATAAGTTGCGGTTTGACGATACAAAATGCTAATGTTTTAAGAGGCGCCTAAATAGTATTATCTACAGCATTTTTCCTCTACCTATTCGCTGGTAGCCAAAGAGGCTATTCCTAGCTACACTAGGATGGGTAGGTGAGCTCACGGGCTCGACCTGAGAGAATCTGCTAATACTAGCCCTACCAGAGCAGTGCTTCGCAGAATCTACTACCGGATCGGAATCGCGACCTATTGAGAAGATCCGGCGAGAAACTCAGTGGGCTGTGTCTATGGACCAATTCGCTGGTCGAAGTGTTCGTCGTAATCGACGAGTTCGACGAAGATACAGCACATTATACTACCCAAATCTCTATATCCCCTATGTTAAAAATTATGGGATACAAAGTTGACATAGCCTTCATCACGGAGTCCAACCTGAAACATTGGATAACCGTTATTCCAACTCGATTCAAACCAACATCACGAGTCGAGGGCTTGACATTTATTTAGCCTATCTCGACGAAGTTCCTGTTGACACGAGGAAAGCCGCTTATTCGTTTTCCCATCTGCGCAAATAAAAGGTGACAATACCTATTTTTTGGTTGACTGTATAATTTAATTTAAAATTATTACCGGTTATTATGAAGTATTGCGTAACTAGCTCGGAATTCAGCTCTTTCGATGGGTATTTAATCGTAATTTAACTGTCATATGCTGACTGGCGATAGCAGTGTGAAGGTTTATGCCTCTGCCAATTTTCTCTTGTATCCTTTTTCAGTCTGTTACGAAGCCCACCCGAAGTGATAGGTCATAGACAAAGACTGAGGTTTCCAAGTCATCAAGCCTAGAATACGAATTTATTGAAATGTTAAAATCAAAACGTTAATATCAATAATTTCCGCAATCTCACACCGAGGTCACATCCAAGGTCTTTATATACATCCCTCTCGAATATGATTTAGCATTCGCTGAGCCCAAAAAGGCGTAATATATCATAGAGGTTTGATCTAATGCATCAGTAAAATAACCTTGCATCTCTTCTGGACTCTAGCCGTTAAGTCGTCTATGATATTAGCATCGTAAATACAATTAGCAAGCTGTCAATGTTAATCAACCTTTGAAGATACTGTAGTGTCTGTTAGAACTCCTAAGTTTTGATGATTAATATGCCCGCATACATCGTTAGCGATGCTAGCCGAAGGTGTCCGCAACTTTAACAATGCCATTAAAATTTCAATCTTATGTCTCAAGACTTATGTTGCTAAGTCCACGATCTCTTACACCAGTTACGATGAAGACACTACCAAAAAAAATCTGCAGCCTGTAAGCCTTTAAGTGACATTATGTTTATTACGCGACATTTATCTTTGTAATCAAAGGTCCGTTTTATTTGGTATTAGCATCAACAATTCGATGTTTTTAGTTGAACTTTAATTAAGTTTACCCCATTCGAATAGTTTTTTTGTTATGATATTGTTTCAATTTTTTTTTCTTTAAACTGTCTCCTGTATAATGTCAATAATGTCGCTTAAGCCTGGATACACCCCCACCGTTGAACTCCACCTTGACACAGTCCACCTAATGGTAGTTATTAGAAGAATAACATCGGTCAACACAATACAAAATGAACTGCATCGACTACTATTACAGATGAGTCAAGGGAATAAAACTAGATTAATTTAGAAGTAACGCATACCTGTATGAACTAATGAAGAATAAGGTAGGCTATTTTCAGTGTAGTTATCTCTGAGATCTGAAGCAAAGAAACAAATGGCTGATGTTAAAATAAACAGATGACTCGTGAAAATTAATCTTTATTCAAACAAGGCTTGTGGAGTACTCGACTTGGCCATGCCCCTGGCATTACTGACGGACATGAGGGTAGTCGCTCTCCATCAGGTCTACCGTTATTCACGTTGTGGCTCCGGGCTCCGGTGAACATTAACGCCAGTAGGGCCATTGTTGTCCATCGGTCTAGCGCAGTAAAAAAACCCTAGTCAGGATCCATCGCAGAGCCTTTTTTTAGTCCTACCTAAGCTGATAGCCTTGAGGGGCTATTTCAGCGTAACCTTAACTAGTCAAAAAATTAAAATAGGTATATAAATATTGGTATAACTGCTATACTAAGTTTATATGGTATCACAAAACTTTATACAAAATAAATAAATAAATCCTGGTTCCGTTATTAATCCTAAATAAAATAAACAAGGGCTCTGATTATGTCAGAGGAGTATTCGCGGGCCGGGCCTAAAGCGCCCGGACAAAAAAAACCTTACCTAGTCTATTTCTTTTTAGGCTTTAAAATTCCAATACAATATCCGCCATTGTCCCAAATGATCCCAATGGTCACAATTCGATAAGATAATTTGAAGGCCAATAAAAAGCTTTAAGAAAACAGCAAAAAGTACCAAAAACCATCCAATTAAGAAATACAACCTTACTTAATATGCAATAAAGGCTACAGTTGGATGCTCCAATATAATGTAGTAATTTTTTTCAAATGTTTTAGAAATATAAACTATTTTAAAATTCTCTTCTAATTCAGAGTTCCTTTCCGTTATCGTGGTTAAGCCACGCTTTGTTTACTCAACATAGTATATTTAGATTGTGTAGTTACAGATAAGGAAAGTTTTATCTATCGTTCGTCCTCGTTTCAGATACAAAAATGTATTTCCGATGCTATTAGAATGACCTATGACCGTGTCGTAATAATTTTAAATCACTAATCTGTAGCAACATGATATGTTTTTGAGGTTACAGTTCATTTATACTTAATCATACTATATTATTATTGAAATATTCCATCGTAGTGATGACAAACGAACGCTTCGTTTTGCTTAAAGTATCCTTTAAACAATAACATGTCATCTCAAAATAAATTCTTACAATTATACAAAAAAAAAGAACGTGTAGGCTATTCGACCAGTTGTCCAACATTGCCACATGCTAGCGTGACGACATGGCTACCAACATGCGTGGCGAATAAAATTTAGGTCAGACTCGCGTTGGCCGACCTCGATTCATTGAGGATTCGTACGCTGCTTTATCGGTGGTACATTTGTAAATAAAAACACGCGAACCGCACGCCGACTCAATGAAAGTATCATTGATTAGTCGCCGTAGTAATCGATTGTAAATTATCAACACGTTTATAAACGTAAACACACACCGATTCCTGTGAAATCGTACTTTGATTTGACAAGAGTTAAGGAGTTGCCCTTACGTGGCTTGGTTCCGCCCATTTAATAGATACGTGGATGCACGCCGACTTCAGATGTGAGGTTAAAGTCGCACTTGCATAATGAATGACACATCACATCCTTGAAGACTGATTCGTTTCGCATCACTAAATTTACAATACAAACATGAGAAAAATATTTCATTTCAACTAAATGAATAGCTTACACGAAAACTCCCAGACCATAGGAAGTAAGACAAAAGCAAATTTATAAAATTATATTTCTATCTAATATCCATAATTAGTAGCCCCTGATTAAATGAAACAGACTTTCGTTATTATTATCTGTGACATCCCGAACCCGATACGTTGTTCGTGGTCGTGGATTAAATATAAAACAAATGCAAAATTTTATGCGTTTCCATTAAACATTCCACGCACTATCAATCATCGTAAGTGTCTGTTCCAACATGGCGGACGCATCGTTTTAATATAAGGGTTTTATTTTTACAAAGCCGTCTGCGGACAGGACGCCATGTAAAAAGCGAAAATCAATAACGTTCGACGATCGCCGGAGTCTGGATAATTGGAAAATTCCCTGTACACGATGAAAGCAATAAATTTTCACTTTTGTCCACATACCTTCCCGGGAGTTGCATTAACGCCGATAAATTAATATTAAACGCGGTTGATTTTAACTTTAACATTTCAATTCGGCTGTAATTCAATATGCTACGGGCATTAACATCTTTGTTTATGCTAATTCATGTGAAAGCGTTTATTGATGTGATTTTTAAAATAATTATTAAGTTTCGTTTATCATTTCAATTGACATAATTGTTTTTCGCCGAAAGGTAAATAGTTACATAGTAATATTAAAGTTGAACTGAAAAATATCTTCTCAGTGGGTCGCGCTTCCGATCCGGTTCTAGATTCTGCGAAGCACTGCTCTTGCTAGGGTCAGTGTTAACAACACTCCGGTTTGAGCCCCGTGAACTCACCTACACATTAGGGTGAAGCTGAAATAGCCTCTCAAGGCTATCAGCATAGGTAGGAAAAAAAACTGAAAAAGATGGCGGCATGTAGAAGCTGTCATAAGCTATTCTTGAATACATTCACAGATCTTATTACGTTTTAGTAAAACAGCGAATCGTCGATAGCTATGAATCACTCCACATAATCAGACGGCCGTTTTGATTTATGATAATCTGTAACTACTAACCGCGTCACTCATTGCCGAAGCTAAGTCAATTCGCGGAAATATCGTTCGAGAACAGCACTCGTAAAAGCGAAATTTTAACTTATCTGCCCTGTGAATTTTGCAGGGAGTAAATTTAAAATAGTGGACGTTTTCATGAGCGCCGTAATTGGCTTTACGAGTCATATCAACGGCAATTAGTCGACTCTCGACTCTTGCGATGTTTTAATGTGTTTATTTCGCTTGAGAAAAACGAATGGTACGATCTTAAGCGGTCGTTTTGTACACGAAAAAAAAAAACAAGTGATCTTGACGATTTCAATGTTGAAACTTCATTTCGTATGTTCATCTCATTTCGTATGGAGATGTATGGAAATGGTAGTGCAAGGTGGTGCATTACTGGTGGTAGGACCTCTTGTGAGTCCGCACGGGTCCGCACGGACCACCACCCCGTCTATTTCTGCCGTGAAGCAGTAATGCGTTTCGGTTTTAAGGGTTTGAGGGGGAAGAGAACAACCAAAGAAGACATGGATGGAGTGTGTGAAAGACGATATGACAGAGAGAGAGGAGTGAGTGCTGAGATGACGGCTGATAGAAGAGAATGGAAGGGAAAAATTTGCTGGGCCGACCCTAGCTAGTGGGATAAGGTGGAGAAAAAAAAAAGAAGACTGTGAAATAGTTGAAGCTTAAAGAAAAATATTAATTGCTGCAAATAGCGCGAAGACTAAAATTCATAATGAATAGTCGAAAAACCGCTAATTATTATTTTTATTTCACGTGTTGTAAAAAAATTGTTACTAAGAGTCACATTTAGTACTAAGAGATATATTTATTAAGACGTTCTATGCTTTAAACCATCTAGATCTCTTATTATTTGCAATCAATACACATAATTGATATTTTCAAATTGTTTTTTTTTCTAATACACTGTAAAAAACAGTTACTAATCTCGACTAGTGCACGTTTTCAAGCTTTTTAAATTTAATTCATTTTTTCTTCGTGTACAACGTAAATAAAACCAGCAAAGTTGCCATTTCATAATGTATTTTTGAGGACGTCTCTCCCTGAACTTTCACCTGGTGTGTACACTTTCTACAATAAGTGAGGCGAAATTTGCATTTCCGTTGTAACATTAACAATGCGACGCGACACATTGAGCTTTCCAAGATCTTAGTGACGCGAGAACGATTTTCTTAAGCTCCGATACGAAATTGTCGAATGGTTTTTTTTTTATAAAGTATTGCGAACAATTGAATTTGAAAATGGAAAAAAAAACTTATCTAAATGTTGCTCACTTTAAAATTACATTTTAGGTAGAGATTTTATGACTTATAAGTGGAAATCATTTTTATTTTTATTTTCAATTAAAATAAAATAACTCTTGTAAGTACTGAAATAAATACATCGTTATTACATGAACAACAGATATGTACATACAAACTAAAGGCGAGGCGACACCGCATCACACGTCAACTGATATTTGCTTATTACTCATTGCGTGTAGTGAAAGAAGCATTAATGAGTGATTCTAATATCTATCACGACCTTTCTAAGAACTGTTCCCTTGCACTGATTAAGAGTAGTTTTTGCCAAAATATTCATCCGATTAAATTACGTATATATGAATTAAAACACTTAATTAATTAATAATTGTATTATTTAATATGAGCGCACACTTAACCGAACACTTGGGAAAAAGACAAGAAGACGGAAGTAGAGTAAAGAGCGAGATAGATACATTTTAGCATGACAGGTATCGAATGCGTTTACTGGTTTGATATCTCACATATACTAAAACGAAGAGTATACATTATGGATAAAGTGTAGTACACATTTGAATTGAGAATGCAATAAGAAGTCGGGAGGGCGAGACCGCGTGGCGAGTCGACCAGTCACGCATGCAAGGTGCGACATATTCAACTCCATTCATACACTACACACCCACGTGCTCAGGAAATCTGATTCTTGTTTATTACTACAGACTACTATAACGTAAATAAGCACTGTCGCTTTTGTTCAATTTTAAAATGATCATCATTTAGCCGCTCCGTAAATATGCTTGCTTTAGCATACTTGCCAATTTGAAAGTATGTAGTTAGTAGTATTTAAAAAAAAAATTGTTTAAGTCAAGACATATATATGTGAACACCATTACTCACAAAAAAACGAGTTTACATCATAATTATTAAAATTTCCAGCAATTTATATAATTGTTGTTGTAGGTACGTTTTTTTTTTTCTTATCTTTTGCACGCAATTGTAACGTCATGCTATGACGTTTTTATTATGATAATTCTTTGTGAATTTTTTCTATGACGTTTAGGTAAATAATGATAACTAGTGCTTAAAATCACTGACGCCTCAATATTTAGAATTATTATACGCACTTACTACCTACAATTTTTTGTATTTGTGTTCTTAATAGGTAGTTTTTCTTAGGATATTAATTTTTTTTTAAACTCTTCCAATTGTTTTTTATATTGACAACACTGAAGTTTGTTCATAGGCAACAAATGCTGTATTAACTGCATCTTTGCAAAATTACTTTCAATAAATAAAATATATATTTCGAATATCCTAATTAAAACGTGATTCATCATTGAAAGCCGCTCGTAGGTATTTCAATGAAACATCAATACTTAAACACCTGAAAGTTCGAGTCGACTCGATTAGGCCGAAACTTTATCAATCACGAAACTAAATAGCGCAACGGGAATGTTTACAAACAGACGCTGTTCATTCACAGGCCGCACTCTGCTCATATTTCCCTCGAGGCTCCGGATCGAGACAGCCGTAAGACATCCCGCACTCCTGCGATCCCGCCCTTGAACTTGGCAGCGTCACGCGCTCACGACGGGACGCCTACCTCTTTGCAGCCCATTATAGGCCTTTCTAACCTTACGCGCGAAACGAATTTGGCGGGAATCATCCGTGCTATAAAGGATAAAGTTACGTACAACTATATAGATTCATTTTTAAGCATTCAAGGCTTTTCCGCTTCCACAATCTTTCTCGGTGTACAATATTTACGTGTTACACAGACTCATTATCACTGTTTACGAATTGTTTAAGGTCATCGTTTAAGATATAATGTATTTTGCGAAAAAAATAAACTGAAAATCATATAAAAATTCAGGTGGTTCTGAATAATTAGGAGTTCATTGCATGGCGCGGGTTACAACTCTTAAAGCAATAAACCCGCCGTTTAAACCGCGACAAGTTCCTAGCGTGTTTACACCTTGGAGGATTATGTAAAGAACCGGTTTGTGCTAGTCGACGTGAAATATATCCGGCCGCTCGGGGAATACAACTAGACGCACGGCAGACGTCTCTTGAACTTTACCCGGAATATCCGGTTTATTACTGAAACTTGATTTACTAAAACGTGAGAGATAAACCAAGGTACTTTGTAAGTTTTATTCGAACGCTGTCACCTTCAGGGTATATTATTTGTTAAACAAAAGTCAAATTAGTATTCAGTTTATGTTTTTTACAAGGACATTTGAATGTTAAATTGAAAAAAAAAGCATTGTCCGCGGCAGGTCTTGCAACGGACAACACGTTAAAACACGACATTATGTTTCGGAATTAAAATAAATACCTCATAGATGTTATGTAAATGGTACAGGTATTTCGTTTGAGTTTAAACCAAATATTACCAACATTCATGTTAGGGATCGTTATTAAAATTAGATAATGCTTAAAAATAATAAATTAAATTTACGGTAACGAAAAATTTTAAACAACTTGCCTTAGTTTTTATAGAAGTTATGTGTTATTTTCGAACCGGATAAAAAAGTAGATTAATTAAACTAGACTTAATAGTGACAATGAACGTAACCAGCTGTATTAGATAGACAGATTAATTACTAGATTATCCGGGTCGGGTGACGACAACCGGTTTTTACTATAAGCAAGCGATGGTGACTTACTTATAAAGCGTTTTCGTATTTTTGAAACTCAAGGCGACAAATTAATTTCAATTAATTAAACTGCAGCTGTGAAGGTTGTTGTTTACTGAGCTTGAACGTCTGAAAAGACGTGGCAGTGAAATAATATTATAGATACTATTATTTAACGGATTCTTACCACGATTTTTATCATTTCAGGGAATAAGCGGCAAAGGCCATAATTACGGTTAATCTACTCGCTGTAGTACTTAAATAATACCCTTTCTCTTGATAGCGCAAAACAAATGACAGTAAATACTAAAAAAAAAAAAGTGGCAAATTTAGCGCGCATTTTCACGGCTCTTTAATTTTGCAAAAGTCTTTCATTATAAATAATAGTTTACATACGTGTAATCCAAGTTTGACTGTCTACGTTCGGTTATCTGTTTTGAAGGGCCGTTCCTAAACATCTGTAATAACATTTTGTAAAACGTACATACTCGTTGTATCGGTTAGCGAAAAATTTCCAAATAAGCCAGCATAGTCCCGGACCTATCTCAAGGCGTTTATAAACGATTATACCCGGTTTGGGATCCTTCTCTAGGAGACGTTCTCGGGTCACTTCACCCGGTCGCAGGTCGATAACCTCGACCGTCCTTTATCCGGTACACCCGGATATTGCCTTTTAACGTAACATTTACGATTGCTTTATTTCAGCCATTAAATATTAATTGAACGTAAAATAGTCGTGAATTCCTGACTACATTTAACAAGGGAAATACAAAATTAGAACGCTTTGCCATAACTGACTTAACATTTGTAAATAGCGTACACAAATTTCTTCGATAGATACATAAATGAATAACACGAAAGCCGCCGTGGAATTTATTTGCAAAGATTTTACATAATTTATACTAATGCATTGAAAGCTATTCAGCGATTGTGGTTGCCGACCTAGGGCACGACATCGACCGTATGCATAGTATCCGGTTTTTATCTGCTTCAACCCGGGTACATATATATCCGGTCGATAACCCGTTCCTATGCTGCATTGAGCAAGGCTTAACGAAGCTTACATCGAGTAAAAGAGGATTTTAAGGAAATAATTTTAACAATATTTTCATTCATCTTTTATACTGATCGCCAGCATATATATACTCATTTCATTATTCATTCATTTATTACCAAGATAATAAATTATTTAGCGGTTGTCACTTACTATGCCGTAAAGAATTGTAATTCTTATTAAAAAATGCTCGTATTTTAAATTACAGGTAATAAATAGGTAATGGCTTGCATATTATCTGATGACAACGTCTACTCGTCAGTCAAACTGGTCTATTTCTGAAGACAATAAAACAATGCGAATAGTTTCAACGTATAACTGTAGAGTATTTATAAATGTGATATTATCATTTCAATACGAACGCTAAACACATATTTGTTTATTTCTTAAAATATACTTTAAACACAATGATTAGAACTAACTAACCCCTTTTTCTCTCACAGTAACAAATGTTGGTAAAAAATATATCCTTGTTTACTTTTTGCGACAGTAAAAATGCCTTTGAATTGGTGATTAATGTGATGATGCCTTTGATGTTGTGTCGCTGAAAAAGCTCTGAACACCATGGACTGCCATGAGTACTAACGAGTCCTTTTTAATAGAGCTAAACGTCCAAAAAAGGCTCTATGCCATCAGCCAAAAGCGTCTTATGAGATTCTTCGGACACATCATGCGGTCTCCCAGATATGAATTAGAGAAGCTCTTAAATTTGGGTCGCATGGAAGGCAAACGTGCCGTTAGAAGAACACCAGCCAGATGGTCAGATCTGGTTAAGATAGCGATTGGTGATAGTCTATGCCATGCGGTTCATTCTACCCATGACAGAAAACTGTGGAGGAAAGTCACATGTGGTCGCAATCCTCAGCAGTGAGGGAACCATGAAGAAGAGATTTTTTTATTGCTTAGATGGGTGGACGAGCTCACAGCCCACCTGCTGTTAAGTGGTTACTGAAGCCCATAGACATCTACAAAGTAAATGCGCCACCCACCTTGAGATATAAGTTCTATGGTCTCTGTATAGTTACAACGGCTGCCCCGCACTTCGAACCGAAACGCATTACTGCTTCACGGCAGAAATCGGCATATAAATAGGCATGCGATTTTGTGTCTTACGTTCAATTTACTTATTCAGTTTCATCTTTTGTTTTTGAGTGGTTTAATTGATCCTTTGAATTAGCACACATTGAAAGTCGTGTACTGAGGTGGTTATGTGAACGTTTTGGGACTTCAGCCTCATGTATAAAGGTTAACAGTATTAACGTCGCAATGTGTGGCTCTAGTTACCATTAAAGAAGGCCTAAGATCATTTGACCATTTAAACAATAAAAAAAACGATATAGTCTGCCCCTTGGCCAATATTAACAACGTCATCAAAGTTATCATCTTATAACGGCGATACAGTTTTTACTTCATTATTGGATAATAATTAACTCTTCAGATTTTTAATTGAGCTAACACCCCGCTGTTGGCAGTTCTGTTACTAATTCTGCAGCCGTCAAAACTCAGGTGTCACATGCAAACAAACTAGCGCGCGAACCGATCACAAGTTGTAGATTAAATTTTCGAAACTCGTTTAAAAATAAAAACATTTTTGTACTGGTACACAGTGTTTGCAAAAGGAAAAAGCTATTATTTATGTTGGTAGCACTGCTCGAAACCGAGATTTGTATAATCTGTAATGTCAATAACTGAATGTCAAAAAATGTGTATGTTTAAAATTTACTGTTCCATTTTAGCAAGCTGTACAATTTTATTAGATACTTTTTCAGTGAAGATTGGCGTAACTGGTCTAGTGTTAACCTGGTACCGGAAACGATAGACAAATGGTGTGCATCATGGACGGTAATTAACACGCTTTTATTAGCTGTTATGTATGTTTGTTTGTGTGTAATGGAATCTTTGAACGTCACTCCCGACGACATCAAGACTTCCGATTAACTTGATAATTTACGCACGCGTTTCAGGACCGATGACAAAATAATAATATTATAACTTAACTCTAACATCTTGACCAGTACGAACAGAATTGAAAAAAAATAATGGAATCGATTCCTAGTTTGAATCAATATAGATAGTTCGAATCGATTGGTTTCGTGGTTACAAATCGACTAAACCGCAGTACATAAACATGCTGAATAACAACAAAACATACCCCAATCTCATTTAATTGAAAATTAATTCATTTATTAACTTTTACAGGTCTTACAAGACATCAAGGTAAATATTGCTATATTATTATTGCTTCTTAGGAAGTGTAATTAGCATTTGTACATAATATGTTTTGTTGCGATGTTACGTATCAAATTATTTTGCTTCATACAATTTTGATAGATGTTGTACAATCACTTAGCGTAGCGGATAGTACATGTAGTGAGTAGTGTATTGGCATAATGGAGTAATAGTGATTTAAAAACCTTCGCCCTTTTTTGGTAACGGCTTGAGTGTTTTAACTTTTGATTAATACTAAAAAAAAACTAAAAATTTAAATCTAATTTAAATTCATTTTCCAAATGCTCTTTTACTTTTAAGTGGTTGCTAAAAAAAATAATGATCATGATTAAGTTGACAGTGTGGTTATATTACGAAATTGATTTTAAATGTATTTAAAATGATAAAACGTAGATACTAAGACATAGCATCCGCGAAGGTTCGATACGTCGCGGGGGAGGGTTCACACCCAGGGGGCAGAGAGGCGGGCGACGGGTCAACGACCTGGGGCGGATTTCGATGCCACCCCGTACCGCCTTCCACTTATTTATTTATTAAAATTTTCTTCTGTATAATATTTAGTTAATGACGTCTGAGAAAATTATTTCTGCATTAAATTTATTCTGTTCGCTTGTTTTGTTTATAGCTTTTGAACATATTCGTATTACTCACTTTTATAATTAACGAATATGACTTTTTCTTTTATAATTATTGTTTCACTTTATCTGTGAATATATTATTTACGGTCAACAAACAGTAAATATTGTTTCCACGACGTACATTTCAATTAAGTCGTCGTCCTTGAATATAAAAATAACAATAATATGTCGAGCTAAAAGAAACAAGTCACTGTTGTACAAAAACACAAATACCTAAATTACGAGCTACATACTTACTGTTCAATCATAAAATGAATTCAATTTGAAAACGGAAATCGAGTTATAGTTTTTTTTTTTCATTTTTTTTTATCAACTAGGTCGACGATAACTTATCGAAACGCAGGTAGGTATCTAAATATAATTGTACTGGATAATAATCGTATGTTTTAAGACCACTCACTAAGTTGCGTAATTCAATTATGTATTTTAACATTAACTATGCATTTAAATTCGGATAAAAGCCGAAAATTTTTTAATATAAAAATTATATAATTCCATTCGATACCACGTTCCGCTTTTACAACAATGCTTCTGTTTACAAAACATTTCGTGCGACGTTGCCGCTCCGACGCGCGCAGGAGTCGATAACGACGCAAGGACTACGCCGTCCTTGTCTTCGCGTCCCTTTCTATTCAGAAAATCCCGTTTGCCTCAGCTTCGACACATTATTTTAAGTCAAGACTCATTTTTTAAATGTACTTGAATAATTGACTGTTGATATGCTCAGCTTCGGAATTATAATTGCAGAACAGGAAAATTGTGTTTTAATGTTGTAACGATAAAGAACATAATCTCTTAGACAGAGACCAGTGAAAATATGTTTCTGAGGAGCTAGAGAGAGCTTTTAAAAGAAATTTTAATACCGCTCGCAGCAATTCAATAAAAACAGATATTTTAATAAAATAATTACATTCATACATTTCACAACCTAAAAGCTGTGAAATCTACTGAAATTGCATCGGCGTGCTAAGCCTCTGCTTTTAAATTTCATAACACTCACTATGCTATACTCGATTTGCTTACTTAGGCTTATGAAAAAAGAGGATAAAGTCGTATCACAGACATTGAATTTGTAATGAAAACACATGAAATTTTATTCAAATAAATCTAAACCTAAAATAAAGTTGACTGATTTGTTTATAATCAAACTAAAAGTTTGTTTGTTATTTCGAAGATAAAGCAAAAATTGTTGAGTTTAATATTTATAACAGCTTTTAACGAATTATGTAGTAATGTAAATATCAATGACTATATTAGTAACATGGTTTATTCCACAGAAATAATAATCGGTGTGGATTAAATTACAAAAAAAAAAACTACAACCACAACTTTATTATCATTATTAAATATTTCGAAAAAGGTGAAATCATTCGGTACAAGCAATGTTTGGATAAATCGATCGGATGTTATGATAACAAGTATCGATTATCGATTGTTACAGATATCGTATGTTATTTAATAAACAACACTATCGTATTGTTCACATAACAATAGTATGTCATAGAAAGCTACGTATTACTTTTTCACTATGACAACATCTTTTCGTTCTTATAAATAATCGAATTATGGATTTTTTTTTTAAATCATGCAACAGTAAGACTTTTGTCTAGACGATTGTTTTCCCTTGCATTCTTATAGCATACTCTTGCTGAGTAAAAATGCCAGAATACGGATGTAAATTTTGGTGATGGTTAGGTATGACCTTCACTTAAATTTTAATAATATAGGCGTAAATTGACTACGATATACGGTAACGAGGCCATAGAATAGACAATGCTCCTATTTAATGGATATTCTAGAGTCTATGATACGCAAAGGGATACAAAGTTTCCTTCTGTACGGTAAAAAAGGGTTTAACTATAGGGTTTAACTCTCCCTTGACGATGTCCATGAGTGACTTATGATCCAAATCTGGTCTGATGGACTGTAATTCCGTCTGGCCTTCATAGCCCTGAAGAGGCTAACATGTCGAAATGTTTCAAGCAGTTATTGGAGAATGACTAGGTATTTCTTTCGCCAATAATTGTAAATAGACATGCTTGAACAAAAACCGACTTCAAATAGAAAAAAAAACGATATTCCGAAACAAATTAATATACACCAAGAACAATAATCATCGAAATCGGTTGGCGTAATATTGAGTTATTCATCTACATTCGTTTTTTTTTGGTCAATTCTAGTGCTCTCAATACAATTTTTGAACATAACATTGGAGGGCACCACAATGCTTATTATTTATGAATGATTTTAAACAACTGTTGTTTGTATTCACTTTTGTTAGTGACAAACTTTGAAATACTTATATTATGTATCCCGTTACAACAAACACACAAAAACTCAATGTATTTGTTGCGCACGTACTTAATGCAAATTTAAGACTTAGACTTTTTTTCATGTATGCCATTATCAGAACAGGACTAAATTGAATGGGACCACACGGGAAGCGTCAGCTTTCTAATAAATAAATAAATAAATCATCAAAATCGATTCACCCAGTTAAAAGTTATGAGGTAACAAACATAAAAAAAACATACAGTAGAAATGAGAACCTCCTCCTTCTTTGAAGTCGGAAAAATGGGTCACCAGTTTTATCTACTCTTAAAAAGGATAATTTTAGATAGCATAGATCTACGTATTGCAGTAACTATTTCCGATCATATCTATATATTAATACGTGAAGCAAAAATTTTGTATACCTTTTTACGAAAATTGCGCGGACGGAGGAGTATGAAATTTTCCACACTTATAGAGAATATAGAGAAGAAGTGCACAATGCGAATATTTTTTTTAAATAATGCATAAAAGATACCTTAAATCAATAAAGAAAACATTACACACACTACATACCATGTATTTGACGCACACACGCATGCATACTATTTATTGTCAAACTTTTGTTCTTGACGTCTGTGGTCAAATTGTGAATAGATTAAATATTGTTTGTCTTTATTAATATTTTTTATATTGTGGCCTTGACGAAATTTGTGATTATAGAAGTATAAAATACAATCATAATAGTGTACAAACTTACAATTCCAATTAATTATAGTCGAATTTCGACTACTGCGGGACCTCTAGTAGTAATAAAACGTTAAAAAAAACTAAACCACAATTACTAAACATCATTAGGCCAACGTTCGAATGTTTTCCAGTATAATGCATAAATTGGTGTCAATTTACGGTTCTGTTTCAAGGCGAATCCAATTAGTCCTGTACTTACTAACGCATGAGAATCCTTGAAACGGCTTTGTTTAAATTATACACAATTTATATTGAATAATATTTTTCTTGGCACTAAAAATAAAACCACTGTATTATATTATCATAATGCGTCAAACACAAATGTCAGATTTGCATATTTTTGTATGTATTATCTAGTTCTTATTTTGTTTGCATATAAAAAATTACTTTCTAACCGTTCAAAGATAGAAACGTGACATCAAAAGGAAAAAAAAACTCAGTAACTCAATGAAAGGGAGCTTTTCTTCATATTTTAAACGAAGCGAAACTTCTAACTGGCTTAAATACTACCGTATCCTTTTGTGTACATTAGGAATATTCAAGTAGTATAATTGGTAATGTTAAAATAGGTTAAAAATCTTCAATTTATTTATTTAAATACAATATTAATGTCATTATCTGAGGACACAATAATATTATAACAGAAAACGCAAACCCAAAATAATAGACTTTTTCATAAAATAACCATAGACACGGTTTAAGTCGTCGTGGCCTAAAGGATAAGACGTCCGGTGCATTCGTGTTGAGCGATGCACCGGTGTTCGAATCTCAGGCGGGTACCAATTTTTCTAATGAAATATATACTCAATAAATGTTCACGATTGACTTCCACGGTGAAGGAATAACATCGTGTAATAAAAATCAAACCCGCAAAATTATAATTTGTGTAATTACTGGTGGTAGGACCTCTTGAGAGTCCGCGCGGGTAGGTACCACCACCCTGCTTATTTCTGTCGTGAAGCAGTAATGCGTTTCGGTTTGAAGGGTGGGGCAGCCGGTGGGGCAACCGGAGACCTTAGAACTTATGTCTCAAGGTGGGTGGCGCATTTACGTTGTAGATGTCTATGGGCTCCAGTAACCACTTAGCATCAGGTGGGCTGTGAGTTCGTCCTCCCATCGAAGCAATAAAAAAAACGTAAATTCGTTTTCATTTCGTGCACAGATATCTAAAACCAAGAATAGTTGGCTCCCTTCCCTACGATTCTTCTTCTTTTTTCAATATGGCAATTGGCTTCATGACGTGCCATTGTTGCCAGTGTTGAGTTCATGAAAAATTCGAAGCGTGCAGAGCAAAATATAAAAAAAAACTAAGCATCGCTATCTAAGTTTTCATATCTAGAATCACTGTTTCCGTTTTCTGGAACAGTACTTTTAAATGAAGATTCCACTTTTTTTTTTAAATTTAAATAAAATTCTATAATGTTCACGTAAAACACATTGCTACACGAAAGTAAACACAGATGTAAATCTTGATATAAACTCCAGTCAACGTTATGACTTTGATATATGCGTAGTCAGGAAATAATCAATCGTGTTCACAATAAGAGCAATGAAGGAAGGTTAAGGACCAATCTATGCACAATGCTCAGATAACCTTTGCAACGATTTACTCCTGCCATTAAATGCCACAACACTGGCGGATATACTCAAAGACAGGGCTGTATTTTAAAAAAATATATCTTGAGTTTTGTTTTCCTGTTTACGTGATCGAAAATGATTTTTGTTTGGTGTTTTAATATTTTTTGTAGCAGAGGTTATTTGATGGGAGCTTATAATTTTGCATTGACTTTATTTCTCTGTGGATTTTGTTGTTCTCAAAAACAGTCGTCGTAGCCGAAAAGATAAGACGTCTGGTGGATTCGTGTCTTGCGATGCAAGGGTGTACAAATCCTGCAGGCGGGTACCAGGTATTCAGGTTTTTCTGAATGCCTGGTACCTAACCCCTTTTTCTACGTAACGAACGTATTTAATCGTATAGTTTAAACGAGACAATAAAAATACGGCGGGATTTTAAATCTGCAATTCTCGGGAATAAAGTCGAATGTCAAATTTCAAAAATGAGAATTACATCTAATGTGTTTTAATAGATGTAATCTGAATACTGAGACCTTAGAACTCGTATCTCAAGGTGGGTAGCGGCATTTACGTTGTAGACCACTGGTAACCATTTAACACCAGGTGGGCTGTGAGCTCGTCCAACATCTACAAAAAAAAACAATAATTAAGTGTTCGATGTTATTTAAATAAAACAAATGCAATCTAATTTTAATTTGGCAAAAGTTTCTTTTGTCCAAAGACTGTAAGGTTATTTAGACTAACTATTAATTAAAGTTAATATAAACATTAATGGGTCGTATAACAAATTAAACAAACATTAGTGCAAGCATTAAGAAGCTCTGATAAGGCAAATGACGTACGAGCTTTGGGACAGCACAAAGCACAAGATGTAGCGATAAAGTATTCTGTCTTTATTAGTGTAGGTACACTGACTGGAGCACTCTTCCGTTGCCTTTGTCATTAACAATGACAGTACAATGCTGTCAGGTGACTAAATCGGGCACTTGTGAATGTATTTTCATATATTTACGTGTGGTCACGAAGAAACATCTATATCTATACTCATACTCATACTCATACTCAATATTATAAAGAGGAAAGATTTGTTTGTTTGTTTGTTTCGAATAGGCTCCGAAACTACTGGACCGATTTGAAAAATTATTTTTCCATTAGAAGCCGACATTGTCCCTGATGAACATAGGCTACTTTTTTTTTTTTTTTTTTAGTTTCAGTGTGTTTTAATGTTTCCGAAGCGAAGCGAGGGCGGGTCGCTAGTTTTAAATAAATTAATAACATACGCCCATATTTATAGTCTTATACGTAGCATCTGACTCTGGCATGAAGTTCCGTCATCGGAGTTTCCCGTGAGATGGGTGAATGAGTAAAGTGGTCCGCGGAGCTCATAGACATCACAAAATGGAAGCCACCACCTTGAGACATGAGGTTAAAATCTCAATGGTATGACAGCTGTCCTTTCAATCTAAAACGCGAAACCTCTTCGCGGCCGAAATGAGTAGGGTTGTGGTATCAGTACAGACCTAACCGGGCCTGATCCCCCAACGATCAGATATCCATAAATTGAATTCCCCACGGATAATTAAAAAAAGCTTTGCCACTTACCACTCATGCGGATTACAATTTGCCCTACCTACCACAATTTTTTCAAATCCTCAACGGTAGGCAGAAATGCATTATTCATGTCCATGAGCATCAGTGATCACTGACCGTTAGGAGAGCCGTGGACTCACCTTCTCAATTTGGCAAAAAAATAAACTCATTCAGACATATTTTAACAGTTTTACGATATCTTTAGTTTCTTTCATAGAAGAAAAGATTAAGCAATTCTCAGAGTTCCACCTTCACTGATCAATGGGCGAAGATCATTTGGAAAACCTTCTTAACAATTTAACAATGCTTACGAAAATATTTTTTCTTAAATTCGAATATACACTTTTCAATTACATATTCTCAATAATAGCTTGTTCTTAAACAAAGGTATCTCTATCACCCGCCACGCACAAGAATAGCCCGGCCAACGTGGTCCAACATGTGTCCGATGTGTAGTCGTACTCAAAGCGTGTCGCGCCACCGGCTACAACCGGTTCTTGGCTCGTCGAATTGTGCAGTGAAAGTTATTTGAAAAGATTAGTGTCAACTGTCAAACACTTCAGTCAATCTAAGCGAAGGTGTCACTATCAAAATTCCTAAATTTTTTTAAAATATTTATTTAAAACTTACGTACCGTATTGTAGCCCCAAAAAATAGTGCCAGAAGTTTTTGTACAACGATCAAACAAATAAACACAACAACAAGAGACAAGCACAAAAAAATCGGACCTGCTACACCGAAATAGCAAACACTGATCCACAATAACCTCGAAACGAAAGCTAAAAACTCTAATCTTCATTTGCAACAATCTTCAGCGTCTATACGCTTTATTATAGTTATCAAAAATAGTTATAGAATAAGTATTATATTTTGATATGGCAGTAGTATGGTACGAGAGAAAAAAACCAACAATGAATTCTTATTACTTTGACATTAATGTCAATGACCTCTGTCACTGGGCCGAAGGTTAGCGTTGGACCGCAAACGAGTTTTAAAACATCTCTCGTCCAAATTAATTCGTACAAACATTATGATTTTCCGAACAATCCTTTCAAATTTCGTAGCAAGTCATAAAGTTAAAAACAATGTTAATTGTTCATTGATTACAAAAAAAAAGTAGTTCACTAGTAGACATTAAATAAATAAATAATAATAAATATTAACTAACAATCACGCCACGTTAACTGGTCCCGTGATAAGTTCGTAAAGAACTTGTGTTACAGGTACCAGATAACGGAAATAAATGTAACATTTTTTATTATACACATACACATATTTAATATACATCCATAACCCTGGAGAAGACATATTTATCATACAAATATCTTCCCTTGGCGGGATTCGAACCCGCGACCCCCTTGTATAGTGACCATGTCACTTACCACTACACCAGACGGCCGTTAAATTCATTGAACATCAAATGACATTGAAAATCAAATTCAAACGGTTTATTGAAAACTGAGCATAAATTATGTGGTGTAAACTTTTCTTTTAGCAACCAAACATACCGAGCGAACCGTGCCAAATAAAATACGAGCGAATTGTAAAAGTCACGCTCTTATGAAATTTATAGTTATTTAATATCGAAACTATAATAATTGCGTGTAGGTATGTACGCCTCGTAAATGTCCGACGAGATTTTATTTATTTGCATAAATTTTATTGAACTGAGGATTATTTATTTGAAAGATATCAAATAGAATAACGCGCATTAATAAAATGTTTATTTCTTGTATTTTACAGGTAAACAAAAATTGTATTTTTTTTTTCAATAAAAATCGTTTGTAACGATATACCTATTTGTATTAACTAAACACTAATATCCAATCTTGTAGCTTTCAATTCGTTGCCCATTTCTTTTCAGTATTTTTATGAAATTTTAAGGATTCAGGAACGTCTTTCCGAATATTATTTCAAAATTTTTTTTTGTATATTTAAATATTTGTAAAGAAAAACCTTTATCATTTAAAATCTTTAAAACCCCCTTATTTAGTGTTAAAAAAAGTTTTTCTTAGAGGGAATCACTCACCTGTCTATCATTTAGTAAAAAGAGAGTTCAGTTTTGTCTATTATGTATACATAATTATAAATAAAGCTTAAAATATTAATTTAAAAAAAGATTAAGGGCTTTAAATGTTGTTTTCTTGTTATACGTATCACAGAAAATGCAATTAAATCTTTTATTGTTTATTCATACTGAATTATTCCATATTATTAAATGTATATTGTTAATTCATTTAAAAAAAATGCAATATAGAAAAATTCAAGAACGCCTAGAATATAATCGTATATTTTAAACGAGACAATAAAAATACAGCGGGATTTTAAATCTGCAATTCTCGGCATCGGGGATAGAGTCGAATGCTAAATTTCAAAATTGAGAATTGCTTCTAATGTTTTTAATAGATGTTGAAATGTTTTTAATGCGTACGAACATGGCCGCCGGAGAAATAAAAAAATCAAACATCAAAATTTAACTGTCAAATTCGATTTGGTGATTGTTCATCATCTGATTGATGCTAAGCGCAACTAAAGGCGTAACCGCGACCCAATTAGATAGTGTTATCGTAACGGCAGAGACGACGGTTTTTCATACAATTAATCACCCGACCGCCATGGGCCCCGTGGAAATGGGACGCGATAAATATAACTCGCGCACAAAACTTCGACCTGATAAATTGACAAAGCGTAAATTCTTATCAATGACGGAAGCATTAATTAGGTTTTGCTATTGAAACTTCCTATTTCTTTGCCGGTATATCGAGCGTTAGCTAACGGGTACTACCCAGGTTAAAAGAGTGGGACTATCATTATTATAATGAACTTCAGTCGAGAGGAAATCGCCTTTAATGGCTATACGTGGTGTTTATGCTTTTCGTTTACAATCCAAAGTACATTTCAGGCGATTTTGTTCGTCAAAAAGGAAATAGAAATTAATAGTTATGACCTAGTTAGTAACTTGCTTAACCTGAGTGCATTACATTTTTAAATATCTCTCTCCCTCTGTGTCCAGCCAATGCTGAGTGTAAGTCTCTTCTTATGCACTGAATTCTTTTAGGTCTCTTGCCTTCCGCATCCAGTCCTTACCGGCTATTTTTATAAATATCACATGTTCATCAAATCAACATCGCTATTTTGAATTACGTAAATAAAATTCTAAAGCGAAATATTGAGTAAAAATTTTAAACATTCCGTAGATACTATACGAATATGCAACTAAAAACGTAAATTAACAATAAAAAGTTACGTGCGCCGTTAGAGTTTCATTAAAACAACATTCCTGTTTACAAACGTATGGACGGAATCGTAAATTTTGTATAACGACCGTCAAAACCGTAAATTATACCTTTGAAAACAAACAATCTTTGTTTTAAAATGTCGTTTTATAATACGCAAAGTCCACTGGGAATCTACGGGGTTTGGTTTAGTGCCAAAACGATCAAAGATCTCGACGTCCTTGGCCCGGTCGCGTACTGTAAACAATTATTTAATCTTAGATTCTGTGGCCCGGTCCCGGTACGCTCTGTGTACTTGTTATCAATCATTCTCGATGTATGACTTTACTAGTCAGTCAAAGCAATTATGCTGGAAATACACGTATGTAGTGATCCGATCCCAACGGGAACAACGCAAAGCTGACGTCACCAGAAACATGTCTTGTCGGATCACCCGGATCAACTCACGGTGCTTTTAAGCTCTCTCAAGCACCGGTCACCGTCCTCGTCGAATATGACGGAGAATTCGATGAGCAAACTAACCTATTGACGCAGCCCACTGAATTTCTTGCCAGATCTTCTTAGTGAGTCGCGATTCTAATCCGGTGGTAGATTTTGGAAAGCACTGCTCTTGCTAGGGCTGGCATTAGCAAATTCTCTCAAGCTAAACCCGTGAGCTCACCTATCCGACTGCGCGAAGCTGAAATAGCCCCTTAGACTACCAGCGAATAGGCAGGTTAAAAAAAAACACGCAGAATCGATCCTACATAATTTTAAGTCGATATTAGCATAATAACATTGTGCTTTACGTAATAAGGAATTAAAATATTGCATGCTAATTTCAAACAGCTATGAAGGGATCTGTACTATTTTCGAAAACGAAATTAAAAGAAACGTCTATAAATTTCTAAAAAAATCTTTAAAATTTTAAGAATCCAATATAATTTAAAAACATGTTCCTCTCTTGAAAATTACACAACGTCGTGCGCTTGAAAAAAGTCAGAAACAAAAGGAAAATAAATAAATGAAAAAAAACTCAATAATTTTCCGCTAATGAATTTCAAATCTCGGACTTCCGACACTCATTTGTTTGAGGGCTCGAAACAAAATACAGCCTAAAGCCAGCGACACAAAGTTTAACAAAAGCCTGCCTCCAAGGGCCGGCGGTGCCACAAAAGGCGCTTTGTTTGTGCGTAATGTACAGCCTGCTTTGTGAACGAAATGTTTGACTTATTGTCTCAGCGCTCTTATTTAGATGCACCTCAACGTTGCTTGCGAACGACGGATAGTGAATACCGCATATTTTAAATTTTATTTCAATTTTGTACGCTTTCAAGAAGTAAACAAACCTCATTTGAGGTGTGTTTATCAGTAACTGTATTTTTTAATACCATAGGTAAATCGAAGCAGATGTATTTACAATCCATAAATAGATGCACACAAAATATATAGGCATATAATGAAGTCCTATTTAAGCTACGGATAAAATTAATTATATTTAAAAATGAAAACCTTTTTTTTTGTTTCATGTGATGGTAGGATTATAATGAGTCGATACCATTGTTTTTCCTGTTCCTAGCGCGTATTTTATGCATGATAGAGTTGACGTTTTTAAACTTCAACAAGTGTTGGACATTTAAGATTAATTATTTTAAATTATTTCCGTAACAAAAATAATCTTAATAAAATAGTCTAGTATGTTACAACTTGAAAGTGAATTATCAAGTGAAGTCAATTATCTTTATTTTTTCATTAAAATCCTAAATCTTTAAGACCGTATTGCATTTGAAATATCTTTATAATAGAATTACGCAAAAATGTTACACTTCATTGCACTTCGGTTTACTTCTTTATTTTGAATATGTTTTTAATAATGCCCGTATCGTATTTCCAAAAATATTAAAACTCATACAAGCAGAAATAAATCGTCTATTATTAAATAATACAACAGCTGCAAGCAATTTTAGCTGCCTACGAGTTTGCTTGTTAGAATGAATGAGAAATTTTACGGCAAAAAAGATTAAAATTTGAAATTAGGTACGTTTTTTGTTGAAACCTTTGTTCCGAAATTATTTATAGGTACCTCATAGCTGAATAAGCACAGTGATGTGATACTAAATAAAATACTTATATAGTTCTTGAATGGAAACCGCGAATTGGCAAACGTAGTGTAGGAAATTATCACTGGTGGTAGGACCTCTTTGGAGTCCGCACGG
The DNA here is from genome assembly GCF_030267445.1 of Bombyx mandarina. NCBI lineage: Eukaryota > Metazoa > Arthropoda > Insecta > Lepidoptera > Bombycidae > Bombyx > Bombyx mandarina. The sequence goes on along the minus strand of NC_143228.1, from coordinate 2,875,668 downwards.
GTAGGTACCACCACCCCGCCCGCCTATTTCCGCCGTGAAGCAGTAATGCGTTTCAGTTCGAAGGGTGGGGTAGCCGTTGTAACTATACTGAGACCGTAGAACTTATATCTCGAGGTGGGTGGCGCATTTACGTTGTAGATGTCTATGGGCTCCAGTAACCACTTAACACCAGGTGGGCTGTGAGCTCGTCCACCCAACTAAGCAATAAAAAGAAAAAAAGGAAGCTCTCTGGTTCTTTGGAACGACAATCTATCTAATCTTCTAAAGAATGATTTTATTGTAAAAAGAGCGCGGGGTGCATGGTATCAGTAGTTATAAATATTTTATAAACAGATATGAGTAGAAGGGATATTTTGATAATATCCTGAAAAGCACCAATAAACCTTAAAAAAATATTCTATTTTTTAGTTGGATTTTCTATAAAAGCGTATTTTGTTAGTTTTTTAAATTATTCTTATTTATTTTTAATTTTTTAGTTGAATTTCAATTTTTTCAATTTTTTTTTTTAATATTGAATTGTCATCGGTCCTTAATAAGTATACCACATTACGAGTTAATCCGACGTTTTGAAGGGGGTCAAAATCATGTTCAAAGATTCCGTTACATACATACGTCTGAAATAATATGGTAATAATATGTTACTGCCAACTACAGAAGCAATGAGAAACTAATCGAAGCGAAGCCATCTAGTGGCCGGCGCCCGTAAACATTTTTGTTGAGTGCTGAAGTTGCTTATCTATAACTAGTTTATGTGTATTATCTATGGTGCCTGGCAAGAGCTGGACGAGAGAAGCCCAGAATCGTACTCAGTGGCGTGCAATTCAATACATATAATGTACAAACAAACGCAAACTGCAGTGACAAAAGTTTGAAGTAACAGAAAAATAACAATGTTTTCCTTGTAACAAATATTGTTGTACCTATATGTAAAGCAGATAAGATAGTGTAGGTATAGCAGATTCTTCTTCCTGTTCTTGCTCAGAATATGTGGGGTCAGCGCATGTCCTTTAACCATGCTGCATAGGGATTTGGCATGATTTTACGACCGCATGTTTGACGTCAACCCCACAGCGGCCCCACAACTTGGGAATGCAATCGCTGGCATAAGACAATAGCCAGAAGAAGCCAATGGTCTCACCCTTTACGACAACCGCGGGAAGATATTTGTACTATATATATAAATTATCAGTTCGGAATAAACTGTTGTATTGTACAGTAATTACGATCAACTATCGTTCTGTACTTTAATTTACTTTTTTCGTACCTATTCTAGTGATTGAGAGATGATAGAGTAGATTCTGACGACGTTGCTAACACTAGCCCTAGCGAAAGCAGTGCTTAGCAGAATCTACCACCGGATCGGAATCATAGCCCACTGAGAAGATCCGGCGAGAAACTCAGTGGGCTGTGTCTATGGGTTAATTCACTCGTCGAGCCCTTCGTCGCAAGAACGAAGGCCAGCGCTTGAGGTTAAAAGCACCGTTAGTGGATCGGGAGGAACCGAAATGAAGTGTGAACTTTAAGTTAATAACACATACGCATATACTATATTTAGATCCTTACGAACCAATAGCTTGATACCCTTACTCTATCTCCCCTAATCGTTTTTCGGCTTAGTAAAGACATTGTCACGTTAAAGTGATTTATCAACATCAAATCTATCAAAGCTTGTCAGACTTGGAAAGCAGACTCGGTAACAAATAAGAGGGAAACAATGGAAAGAGTTGGTATGGCGACGAAGATTCGTAATTCGAACAAATCATATGAATCATATGACTCACAGTATTTTAATAGACACGAATAATCCTTTGCAACGTAGTTCATTGTCGTCTTATCTTAAGAACAGACTTCAATGATATATGTATGTATGTATATGAAATTTTGATCGTTATTAATTGTTTTAAAGTTTCACATCTATTTAATTTATAAACAGTATTTGTTTAACGTGTAGTTATTACGGTTTTTAGTTTTAATAAAATTGATTTGAATGAAGAATTTTAATTAAGAATTTTGGGTATTATTTATTTTCTTGAAACGAACTAAGCTAACTTTACTGGTGGTAGGACCTCTTGTGAGTCCGCGCGGGTAGGTACCACCGCCTATGTAACAGCAGCCGTTGTAACTATACTGAGATCTTAGAACTTATATCTCAAGGTGGGTGGTGCATTTACGTTGTAGATATCCATGGGCTCCAGTAACCACTTAACACCAGGTGGGCTGTGAGCTCGTCCATCCATCTAAGAAGCGCAGTCACGGTCTAGAAATACAATGAATGCTTCATAAACACAACTTCGATTGGACACTTACTTTTTTACATTTTTTTTTATTTATTGCTTCGACGGGTAGACGAGATCACGGCCCACCTGGTTGGTGTTAAGTGGTTACCGGAGCCCATAGACATCTACAACGTAAATGCCGCCACCCACATTGAGACATGAGTTCTATGTTTCGATTTTTACAGTATAACTGTTGCCCCACTCTTCAGACCGAAACGCATTACTGCTTCGCGACAGAAATGGGCAGGGCGGTGGTACCTACCCGTGCGGACTCATAAGACGTCTAGTAAAGAAACACTTTCTCAAGCACTTTCGTTAAGTAGTTAGTGTATTCAAAAGAGTTGTTAAAGACTTACAGTCGAAGTAAATATATTTGTGAACAATATGTTTTTCTTTTACACAAGAGAAAGTAACCTAAATTCTGTAGGTTGTTTGAATTGAAGAACTTTTTTTAACGTACCATCCGGCTATGGAATGAGTTCCCCTCCAAGGTGTTTCCCGAGCGCTATGACATGTGCTTCTTCAAACGAGACTTGTGGAGAATATTAAGCGGTAGGCAGCGGCTTGGCTCTGCCCCTGGCATTGCTGAAGTCCATGGGCCACTCACCATTAGGTGGGCCGTGCCTCGTCTGCCTACAAGGGCAATAAAAAATAAACAAAAACACGTAATTTTTCCCGTATTGGTTCACCACAGGAACTGTAATGTGTTTCTTATTATTATAAAATTAGAATAAAATTAAATGGTATAATCAACATTTCTGTTAATTATACTTAAAATATGGATAATCTCAAAGTAAAAATATTTTCAGTACCTTTCAATTATGATACATTTACTTACTAATATAATTTAAGCTACTTGTATATATTTAAATGAAAACACTCAATTTCTATTTGTTACTGTAAAAACTTTCATAAAACAAAACAATCGTCAAGACCTAAATAAAGCTAACTGTAAACTTGAGATATACTATCGCCATCTACCGTGCAGTAGGTGAAGCTTTGTTATTGCGAATGAACAATATTACTTCGGAATATTTATTGTAATGAATTTATATTTGATATCGTTCGTTGTGGCTTAGTCATAATGGTTATTATATACGATAATTATGGTTATGAACGACAAGTAATATAGCAGATTCTGTTTTGTAATTTCATAATCGAACGAACCAATTACGTCACAGGTCTACATTTTATCTTATCGTAATTACCGATTTGATTACTCAAATTTAGAATTGTATTTTTTTTTAAACCAAGCAACAATTTGGAACTTCTTGTTTTTATGAAATTGTATTTAAAACAATCTCTCACACGAAATCTAGATAGTCCGTGGGAAATAATTCGTATAACAGCCAATACATACAATTCACAAATCGTTATCAAGATCCGTGTTACAGTTAGTTCTATTCTCGATAGTAATTGCAACAGTCGTATTATTATTGCTGGTCCGTTATAGAATGACTCATTCGTCATTAGGTAATTCTACGATGCAAATCTTGTATTCATTGCTTTTACTGTTCAATGCATTATTACATTGACTGTTTAAAAAAAAAAAATGATGTTGTTTTATATCTTCTTCTTCAACCTGTGTCCACCCAATGAAGGTCTCTTCATTTGTTATCTACCCATATTACGACGTCTATGAGGTCTTAACTCCAGCATTTTTGTGTCCTACCAGCTCAGATCCACTTTCTCAGGATTATTATAATATCATTTATTTATTTATTTACACCAAACTTGTAAACTCTTGAAGACTAACCAATACATTTAAACAAAATTATACTTTACTCAATCTTTGATTTTACTAAATCATACACACATGCATATATGTGAACATCATTCAATCACTAACGAGGAAAAGCCAATTCAATTTTGAACCATATGTTTTTTTCTAAAGGTTTTTTATTGCACAAGCGCAGGCGCTGTGGGCTCGTCATTTGGTATTAAGTTATAAGAATACATAGATATCACAACATGAACGGCATCTACCTTGTAAAGGGATCGAAATCTCTATTGCATTGCTTATTAACTGTTGCAGCCTTCAAACTAGAACGCATGATTGCTGAGATAGATAGTGGCATGACCAACTTATTATACTTAAAGAATGCTGCCAATGCACATACTGGTGGTGGTAGGACCTCTTGTGAGTCCGCACGGGTAGGTACCACCACCCCGCCTATTTCTGCCGTGAAGCAATAATGCGTTTCGGTTTGAAGGGTGGGAGAGCGGTTGTAACTATACTGAGACCTTAGAACTTATATCTCAAGGTGGGTCGCGCATTTACGTTGTAGATGTCTATGGGCTCCAGTAACCGCTTAACACCAGGTGGGCTGTGAGCTCGTCCACTGATCTAAGAAATAAAAAAAAACTGTAATTCCTTTCCAAATATGTAACTTCAATAATTCCCTATGTCACAAGAATGTGTTTTTTTAAGTTTCGATGTTCGCGTGTTATTGACGTCTATGAATTGGATTACAGAGCTATCGCGGCCGCAAGCCACTTGGCGGCACAGCAGGAGTTCCCGGAGCTCCAGGAGTAGCGGTCCCCGGTGTGGCAACCGCCGCGTCACCAAGTCCTGCGCCACAGACCCCAGCAGCGCCGAGCCCAGCGCCCGCCACCACGCCCGCCATGAAGCAAGAGCACCCCAGCCAACCTATGGTCAGTACCAACTCTCTCATCAATTTAGAGTAACAAAATCACACTGAAGACCACCGTCATCGTAGTCTTTCAATCAAACGGATCTGCTCGCGAGAATAAAGACTCAAAATATCTAGTATTTTAACTAGGTACCATCGTACCACCAATACTGACCGATCCATTTTATATGGTTTTTTTTTTTTTTGCTTAGATGGGTGGATGAGCTCACAGCCCACCTGGTGTTAAGCGGTTACTGGAGCCCATAGACGTCTACAACGTAAATGCGCCACCCACCTTGAAATATAAGTTCTAAGGTCTCAGTATAGTTACAACGGCTGCCCCACCCTTCAAACCGAAACGCATTACTGCTTCACGGCAGAAATAGGCAGGGTGGTGGTACCTACCCGTGCGGACTCACAAGAGGTCCTACCACCAGCTTAAAGCTAAAAGTAAATTTTGATTAGTCTGTATATACCTTTAAAAACTCTAATCGTATAAGATGGAAATTCAATACACAATAATACTATATCGTTAAATGGCAATTGGTCCACTATTTCAAAACTGAACACGTAGGTAAATCCGCTAATTTCGTAAACGGGGAAACTAATTTTGAATTGTTAAATATTGTTTCATTGATATAATTCATGAACTACAAAATAAAAATTCGAGTTTGTTACTAAATTTTCTAACCCGATATCCGTGACCACGACATATTTATTACGAACGTCGGAAATGAATAGCAAAAAAAGATATATCGCAAAAATACTCAGTAACTTTTGCGTCGTGGTTTTAAATCGTGTCAGCGCAAAAACGAATTGTGATCACTTAAATATGAAATAAACGAGTCTTGCTCTAAAAGCGGATTAAATGGAAAAGTATTTAATTAAGAAAAGCGTCTGGGCCTATTAAGTATGACGGCCGGTGTTCGTATATGAGGGGCTGGGCGGACGAACCGCCCTACATAGAATCTTTGAGGGTCGAAGCCTTCAAATATCCTCTGTTTAAATACTTGAATGGTATTATCGTGGGGCATGAATACCAATGCCATTTTTTTCTAAGTTAACCTGAGACGAGTTTGCAAAATACTTCCTTAATTGCATCATTACTAACCTACTTAAATATTGTTTTATGTAATAATTAAATATTATAAGTTTTTATAACTAAGATAAATCAAAAATTAGCATAACAAACAAGCCGTGAATTTAATAGCGCTTTTAAAGTAGCATAATACCGTTCGAATATCGAAATAATTATTACGATAACATTCAAATTTCAAATTAGCATTAAAATAAAGCACACGCTAAATAGCGCTTGCATAAATTATGGTAATTTAAAATATCGACAACTTGGGTTGGCATAGAGATTGAATACAATTAAAACTAAAAATGTTTTGATGTTCAACTCGTAGTAGAGCCCACAGTATTTTACTTAGTCTACGTGTGGTAATGGAAATACAAAAATCATACAAACAAATTAGTACCTATACCTACAACAAACAATTCCCATATAAAATGAAACACACAATCCCGAGCACAAAATACAGTCTCTGAAAAATCTCATTCTTAAAGCAAACCTTTCGCTTCTAATAAAAATACCTCACAAAAATTTCCTCCCAAAAATAAAACAGAAAAGATCTTGGAAAATGTAAATTGAATTCCTTCAATTTTCTCCGCTAAATAAAACACGGTGCTTTAAAAAAGTTAGGCAAAATCTTAATTTGCCTTATCTGTTTCTCATTGTGCTCGCTTTTAAAATCAACAACGTTCTAATCCTGTTTTGATAAGCAAATTGAGTTTGTTTACCATACTTAAGGTTGTTACGTAATTTAAATGTTGCCTTTTTCCCCTACCTATTCTGCTGGCCTATGCGGCTTTTCCATCTTTTCACAGACGGGTAGGTGAGCTCACCAGCTCGAGCTGAGAGAATTTGCTAACACTAGCCCTAGCATGAGCAGTGCCTAGCATAATCTACCACCGGATCGAAATAGCGACCTACTCAGAAGATCCGGCGAGAAACTCAGTGGGCTGGTCTATGGGTTAGTTCGCTCGTCGAACTCTTTGTCCTGATCGACAAGCTCGACGTGGAATCAATATTGCCCAAAATACATTTGCGACGGCTACCGAGTATTTCCAAAAAGCGCTAATTACTTTCTATGTCACAAAATTTGATTTAAAATCAAATAGTTTTTAATTCAAGCATTCAAAGGTGTGTCTAAATCGTCACGAACTTACCATCCGATCCGGAATACAGTTTCACCACTGAGAATAATCGACAGGAAACCTAGAGAGCCCTTTTCCAAATATATGTACTAGACAAGATTCAAAAAACATTTTCCAAGGTAATGTGAAACACTTAATCGAAAACCAGACAAGTGTCTGTATGTAGAGTTCCCACTTGTATTTTTTGTTTCAAACGTTTTGGCTACGTATTTATGTATAAATTATGTCCATTCTATCAAACTAAAACGATTTTAATATGTCAAATTATTTAAATTAAATGCACTGGCTGAGATACGATGCAATAAGAAGTCGGAGTTGAACATTTTTAATTTTCACGGAACGATGCCAACTTTGACAATTCCCGAACTCGTTTGAGCACGCGCTAAATTTATTGTGTTCGCCTCCCTCTCGTGCTTTTACGAAAAGTTCTTAATTTTTTTTATACGTAATTAATAATAGTGTTTTTAGCATATGATAATTAAAGTTTAAATAAGTTTTAATAGACGTATGTCGATCTAAAACTGTCTTTTGTTTGGTGAAACTTCGTTGTCATTCGTCAAACTCGTCACGTGATCTTTTTTTTAGACAAATTCGACTGTATCTCTAAAACCTCATTGTTTATCCATTCACCATCTAAACATATTTATATTTCTTTGCTCGCGACAACTAAACAAATTGAAATGTTCGAACAATAACGCCCTATCAAAGGTTAACAAATGCTCAGCCACTAACACAATAGTAACAACCAGCATAGTTACAAACGTAAGACTATTGTTCCTGTATCTGAATATAATTCATTTGCCGCGACAGAGCAAACAATAAATTATATATTTGTTGTTAGGGCAGATGAAATATTGGCAATTTCAAAATATTTGCTGGGAAACGATGCTATTGACCTTTGCACGTACGATAAATGTATTTTTATTACTTTAGAACGGCAACCGAGCTTATAGCCCACCTGGCTTTAACTGGTCTGAGGGTCCTTCGACATCATATCGTTAATGCGGCCTGCCCAAACTCACCTTGTGTTACGAGGTCAAAATCAAGGTTGCTGGTGACGAATGGCTGGTGGAACAGCAATATAGATAAACGCAATAGCTTAAGGTAGGAGTAAGATTTGCTCCAGTGGCGAGTGCGTTGCTAATAAAAATGTGACGGGATCAAACAATTTCTTAAAGCGCTCATCACGTCACATTTTTTGTTTCTACTACTCCAGCCTTTCACGGACGGGAAGGTGAGTTCACGGGCTCAACTTGTAACTATACTTGAGACCTGAGAACTGATATCTCAAGATGGGTGGCGCATTTACGTCGTAGATATCTATGGGCTCCAGTAACCACTTAACACCAGGTGGGCTGTGAGCTCGTCCACCCATAAAAAAAAAGATGTGTGGTATCGTGGGACACCTGATAGGAACGAAGTTCCTTATTATATAAATATTAATTTTAAGTTCTATTCGAGGTATAAAGAAAATAAAAATGGAGGTTTCGCAACAACCCACGGTCATTCGGTAACGTGCGAACTTATTGTGGTACACTTAATTCACGGTTGTTTGCATAAGAGTTAGTGTATTGCGCAAACGAACGCTCTGAGATCGTGGTCAATGAATGATAAAAAATATGTTATTTTTTGTACGTTATTACAAAGTTTAGTCGTACACTGTGTGCATGACTAATAAAAATCTTACGTTACGGACGTTTTTTCCCGTTTAGGGTACCCCTCCGCATAGTACTGCTTCCAGCAGTATCTACCACGAGGATCTGCTGGATCGAAATCGCGACCCACCGTGAAGATAAGGCGAGAAACTCAGTGGGCTGTGTCTATGGGTTAGCTCACTCGTCGAATCTACGAAGACGGTTGCCGGTGTTTCACGGCACATACGACACCAAACACAGATAGAACAAAAAATGTAAAGTTTTCTAACATATCCGTATGTATGTATTCATACGTATGTATACATACAAAAACGTAACACTTTACGTGAATCGTTATCGCGTTTTATACAATATAATAATTACGTTATAAACAAGACTAATCTCGTTACGGTATCTCATTACGGGGACATAACAAAGTTTTAATTACGAACGCACGTCATGTTAATAAAATATAATATTACCGAGCTCCGCGAGTTTGCGCTGAAAATTAAAATCTTAACAACTTCTTAAGTAACGTGTCAAGGGATGTGCTCTATACGTATTCGGCATTCGGGATTTTTCTAAAATTCCGATTCTAATTGTTTTGAAAAGATGATCAAATCATATTATTATGAATTATAGTTTCATTTCTAAATGATTTGAAAAAGTAAAAGATGGCATTTGTCTTACTCATTACTCTTAGCCCACTGAGTTTCTCGCCGGATCTTCTAAGTGGGTCCGCGTTTCCGATTCGGTGGTAGATTCTGCGAAGCACGGCTAGGGTTCGTGTTAGTAACGTCGTCAGATTTGAGCCCCGTGAGCTCACCTACTAGTTAAGGTTTCGCTGATATAGCCTCTCAAGGCTTAGCCAATAGACATTGATACGTGAACCCTATCCTGGATGAGTCGTTGAGATATTGCGTAGTCCTTATTGCCTTGTAATAACGACTGTTATACTCCTCGGACGGGAACGTAATATTACTTTCCGGCAAAACAGTAGAACGTGAACTGATCTGTAAAAGCATTAAACACCTTCTACTATCAAAATTTTAAATGTCTTAATTGAATTGTTAACGTTATTCTGATTTACATAAAGCACACAATAGATTCATTTTAAATTACCTGATTTGACGTTTTTAATTTTCTCGAATTCGGTACAACGAAACACAAACCGAATCACGTAAACGCGGTGCCAACATCACTATACATAACATTATAATTTGTTCGGAGAATGTTGTCAGCTTCAACTGTATCAACTTTATGCGTACGAGAAAGTTTCGTAATTTAATAATTTAACTTCGCTTTGAAGGAAAAGGAATCGGTTTGTCGGAATATAAAATGTATGTGACGTACATGCTGAAAGAAACAGTCAGTAGAAAGCGTATTATTATGTATATTTAATAAATGATCTTTATTTATTAAGCAGAACTGATAAAGAGTTCGGTCTAATGTTGAGTATCAATGTATTCTTGTAGTTGGTCATAAATGAACTTACTCTTAATCAACAGATAGCAAATCCAAGTTGACTATGATTAGTCGTAGGTTCTTTTTTTTTATTGCTTATATGGGTGAACGAGCTCACAGCCCACCTGGTGTTAAGTGGTTACTGGAGCCCATAGATATTTACGACGTAAATGCGCCACCCACCTTGAGATATAAGTTCTAAGGTGTCAGTATAGTTACAACGGCTGCCCCACCCTTCAAACCGAAACGCGTTACTGCTTCTTGGCAGAAATAGGCAAGGCGGTGGTACCTACCCGTGCGGACTCACATGAGGTCCTACCACCAGTTCGTGTAACTTACGTTTAAACGTCGTTTAAACTGATCTTTACTGGTTTATCAGTACATATATCAGCCAATGACTTTTTGCAGCCGACTTATAATTAAACTCAAGTTGAGTTAAATCACATGACCTTGGGGGCCAATTCATTTGTTTTTTTTTTTACTAGATGAGTAGTTTTTTTCCCCTACCCTATTCGCTGGTAGCTTAAGAGGCTATGCCAGCCATGCCTGAACGGGTAGGTAAGCTCCCGGGCTCAACCTGAGAGAATTTGCTAACACTAACTCTAGCAGAGCAGTGCTTCGCAGAATCTACCACCGGAAACTCAGTGGACTGTGTCTATGGGTTAGTAAGAGTAGTTGAGCCCACAACTTTGCGGCAGAAATAGGTAGGGTAGTGATGCACATCTGTGCCAATAATAAACCCTTAAAACAGCTACTTTTGCTTAGCTATGTCGGTCTTTAAAAAACACTAATTGGTCGAAACACATAGTAAAAAATTAAATTTATTTTTGAAAACTAAGAAAGATTAAATATTCTTCACACGTCTTGCTTACAATAAATATTTTTAGTACATGTTACGTATTCTTAGCGTTTATGTAATATTCAAAATTGAATTTCAACAACTAAATCGCAACTGGCCAAGCGGATCCTTCTCGAACAATGAAATGTAAAAATAAATTGTTTCCACACCACTATCATCTAGTGTAGTACGTTTGTTTATTATTAAAGAGATAAACAGTGAGTCAGATGCGTACGCCGACCTCGGTCAATGTGTGATTACGTTACGTTCACGTCACGTATACGCCCAGCCTCGACACAAATTGTACTCATAACATTAGTGAGAAATTCGTTAACAAAAAAACGTGACCCGTAATTCCTGAGTTAAATATTTTACTCAGAAAGCAAAATCATAAATAGTTGCCCATGTCTGGTCCATAACTACCAGTCTATAAGTTCATTGGTACATGAATACAAGGGAAGACGTAGTTATTATTACTAGTGCTCCCCTGGTAGTCGAATTTTTTTGTTTTTTTTTTATTGCTTACATTGGTGGACGAGCTCACAGCCCACCTGGTATTAAGTGGTTACTGGAGCCCATAGACATCCACAACGTAAATGCGCCACTCACCTTGAGATACAAGTTCTAAGGTCTCAATTGAGTCGACTATTATCAAAGCCGGCAATGTGACATTTGGACAATTATTGGTAAATCAGTAAAACGAATTATTGACTTTGTATTCCATTGGCAGTCACAAAACTCTTCTGAACGACATCTTAGATAAATAACAGGTTAAGTATTAACCTTTATTTAATGCAGTTTTTGAACCGTATTCTTTGAAGGAGATGATTATATTCAAATCAATCTGTATTGACATATCAATAACATTTTTTTGTCCAAATGCACAGATTGCCAACTTTGATAATAGACGACTCATTTATATTAACGTTAGTAACGTAATTAACGTTATAATTATAGTAACGTTAATTATAGTAACAATTATAGTAGTAAGAAATTTGACAATAATTAATTGAAATTATAAGCTTGTACACTATTAGGTATGGTTCTATTGTCAAAGACTAATATACTTCTTTACTCACAAATTTGGCTAAGATTACACTTTAGACAAATATTAATAAAGACAAACAATATTTAATCTTTTTTTTTTTAAGAGATTTTATGACCTGGTAACTAAGACCTTTAAGTCATGTCTTATTTTACTTTATTTTCTTAATTTTATGAAAAATGATAATATGGAGTGAAATGAAATGAAGATGATTAATTTGAGACATTAATCAACTGGGATGAAATTTAATGAAATGAGATGATATGGGATGAAATATAATCGCAGTAAAATGGTGGTCATTTACTGAGATTTTTTCAGTGGACTTTTTGGAGGAACCCGAGAAGTTACGTCCAGCAGCTTTGTTTCATTTTCCCACATTTGTGCACTTTCACAGATATTAAACAGTTAATAAACCACCATTATTACACATTTAAACCTGAAGAAACACTAAATAGACAAAATAAAACAAATCACACAACTTCACTCCTCGCGTTCCCGCCAAAAAGTCCAATATTTAATCTATTCTCAATTTGACCACAGACTATAAGCAATAAGAAAAGTATGACAATAAACAAATAGTATGCATGCGTGTGTGTGTCAAATACATGGTAGTGTGTGTAATGTTTTTTTAATTGATTTAATGTATTTTTTTTGCATAATTTTAAAAAATATTAATATTTTGCACTCCTTCTCTATATTTTCTATAAGTGTGGGAAATTTCATACTCCTCCGTCCGCGCAATTATCGTAAAAAGGAGTACAAAGTTTTTGCTTCACGTATTACGAGCAATATATAGATAGTAAATATAATTTATACAACAAAGTGTTCTTTGATTGGTGAATGTACAGTTAACATGATAGAAAGTATCCTTTTGTTATTACAGGCTATAAAATAATGTGTGCGAAAATCACATTCAAATTCGTTTAGCAATTGTTACTTGTCTGACTAACAAAGATTGAAATTATTCAGAGCATACAAACAATCACATTTCTAATATTACTATAGGTAGATACAGGATGCTCGGAATTGAATGATCAACTAGTTTAAGATTAAGTAGGACCTCTTGTGAGGCCGCACGGGTAGGTACCACCGCCCTGCCTATTTCTGCCGTGAAGCAGTAATGCGTTTCGGTTTGAAGGGTGGGGCAGCCGTTGTAACTATACTTGAGACCTTAGAACTTGTATCTCAAGGTGGGTGGCGCATTTACGTTGTGGATGTCTATGGGCTCCAGTAACCACTTAACACCAGGTGGGCTGTGAGCTCGTCCACAAATCTAAGCAACAAAAAGAAAAAAAAATTATCGATGAACGAATAAGTCTGATATTTTGTTGCCTCTTTCGTCTGGTTATTGGTGGTTCTGATTCCAAAGTTCGATAATCCGGATGTAATATAATTATCTTGCATTAGACCATTGTATTTACACCTTGACACAGTTGAGACTGTTGAAGCCGGAACGTTTGTGTATTATTTAAGTTCTCCCGGTAACCGGTATTCGTCGAACTTGGCAAATAATTCGACCTGCAACCTAACCGATATATCAGCCCGTTGAGTTTTTCACCGGATCTTCTCAACGGATCGCCATTCCGATTCGGTAGTAGATTGATTCGCGAAGCAGCTGCTCTTAGTTTACGTACAATATCAGCTGTTGAAACAATTAATTTAAAACAGTTGAGAAAATACTTTTAATCTAATTAGCATCCATAGTTTTATCAGGTTATGAAATTAGGCTATTTACGAGTGTTGTGTTACTTCAAAGACTTCCTTGACTAACGCTAAGCAAACCAACAATCGGAATCACTATTTAGAGCGTTGGTAAGCTTTTAAAATAGTTTTATGTCTTGTTTCAGGCACCGATGCCGTTCTACGCAGGCGACCCTAACAGATTCCCAACGACGTGGCAGACTGATCCGTCACAAGGTACGTATGAGACTAAAACTAATTATACACGACGAAAGTATGAATTGAAATCTTTTAAATAATTAACTTTTAAATAATAAACTTTGATTAATCAACTAGCGCCAAACGTTTAAGTTGCAAATGAAACCTTGAAAGCTCCAACAAATATAAATATGACCTAAAAACGTTGAATACTCACAAAAGTACTTTGTTTTCTTAGGCTGGCAGAATCAGTTCATACAGCAGCTTCCCACACAGACGGGTCAGACGACTTTGGACTACCAAGGAAACCACACTGCCTACGCAACATCGCCCCACTATCAGGCTAACACCACGTACACCGTCCAGAATGTGGCTACAACGTTTGATGTCACAAACAGCACGTACTATCAAGCGGGCGTGCAGGCTGTTCCCGCGCAACGACCTCCGTCAAACCGGGGCGCCTACACTCCGGTCCCCTCTCCGCGAGCACCTCACTACACCACAGAGTACCAGCAACAATACGCGCAACAAGCATCTACGCCCGGCGCAACTTCAGGCACAGATTCGAGACCAGCCTCGGCCGCTTCTTACCAAAGTAACGCACCGACAGCGGCCACCCCTGTATATTCTGTCGGTCAAAACTATGAACGATCAGAATACAGTACGGAGCATTCAGAAGAATACAATAATTCTGAGAGCGGCACAGGAGATACGAATAATGAAGTGGAAAGACAAGAACAGAACTCGACTAGTGGACAGCAGTCGGGAAACGCCGAGCCTGGATACCTGCAGGGGAGCAACGGTCCGCGAGCTTCACTCGATTGTAGCGGGTATTCGGGCGCTTACAACAGCGGACAGTACAGGGAAAACGGTCAAGTGCAAAATCAAAACGAATGGCAGCAACAGTGGCAACACAACCAAAGACTACAAAATCAACAAATCCAAAATCAACAGCAACAAATTCAGAATCAACAACAGATGCAAAATCAACAACAATTACAAGCTCAGCAACAACTTCAGAGTCAGCAAATGCAAAACCAGCAACAACTTCAGAACCAACAGCACATGCAAAACCAACAACAGATTCAGAACCAGCAACAAATGCAAAGCCAACAACAAATGCAGAACCAGCAACCTATGCAAAATCAACAACAAATGCAGACTCAGCAACAAATGCAGAATCAGCAACAGATGCAGAGTCAGCAACAAATGCAGAATCAGCAACAGATGCAGAATCAGCAACAAATGCAGAATCAGCAACAAATGCAAAATCAACAACAAATGCAGAGTCATCACCAACAATTACAGCTACAAAACCAGCAACTTCAAAATCAACAACTACAGCAGCAGAGACAAGATGAGTCAGAACAGCAAATGTTTTCACAATCAGACAGGGTCAATTTGAACTCGAGACTGAAAACGATGATTTTAAATAAACAAAATCACAGCCGCGATGGCACAAATACGCCGCCGGATAAAGGGGATCCCGGAGAGGGACCACCTCGGGACGATAGGAAGACCGGACCTACTTCCGTCAACGACGATAGAAATACTACCGGTCATTTTTTATCGTATAGCCACCATCTCCGAGATAATTACCGCTTAGGCGAACAGGTTTATCCTGCCGCTGGTAATTATTCACAAAGCACTCATGCTTATAGCGTGTGTGAGTTCGGAGGTGGTGGCCACCAAGTATGGGAGGGAGGAACAGAGGCTCTGAGAGGTTATGATAAGCACGTTCCTAATAAGAACGCATCCAAAACTTCTCAGAAATTACCGTCCTACGCGGACGTCAGAAGCCAATACGGTGCATATACCACCGTATCGTATGAGCCGCATAAATATGCAGAGGCATATAATAGTGATAGCTTAGGTTTAAATCAGCAAGACAGTAAAGATTTCCAGTCGAAAATGCTCATCGGACCTGTATCGGAAATGAACCAACAAAACTGCACCACAACGCAGGACACGAACGCACAAACACGAGCTTATGATAGAGAGGCGTACGATGCAAAATTTAGACACCCATCGGCGCCTTTAATACCAAAATTAGAGATACCTGATAGTTATCAATACCACAAAGACGAAAGATTAATTAAAACTGAAGTGCAACGACCAGCAAATCAAAATACGTATACGAAACAGAATGAAATGTCAATAAACAGTTTGTACAGGGATTATCCTAATGGAATAGTAAGTAGGTCACAACAGAATACAGTTTTACCGCCTATATCTACAATAAAGCAAGAGGGCTTTGCCCAAAGCCCACAGACCTATCAAAACTTTCAAAATTATCCTTACCGGATAGACCAGAGGCCAGACCAAACTGGGTCTTTCGCACAAATACCTCGAACGCAAGAGAATATAGGATTTCAAAAATATAACAGATCTTACAGTGAAAGCAAAGAAAGTAAGTCAACAGAAAACAAAAGTAGTTCAGATAAAAACACTCCATCGGAACCAAGATCTTACTACATTGAACAGATCAAATCTGAACACTCGCCGCCAGGTCACAAAATATATAAGAACATGAACTACAGCCCGCCGAGAGACGAACCTTATTTATTTCCCGGGGACGGAGGGCCGACAGCCATCAAAAACGAAGTGGGCTACTCGTGCTGTCGACAAGGATCTACAAAGAAGCCGCCCCCGGAACACCTAAGAGATGGCGCTTGTCCTGGATATCAAACCAAAGATGAAGTTTTAGAAGACGAACCTGAAACTACAGATAAAAATGATCCCAAAAACCAAAAAGCCACAGCGCCAACACCAGATGTAACGAAACCAAAGGAAAACCAATTCAATTACTCAAAAGAATATTTAGAAAACTTGGAGAGATTACGAACTAATTCTAGGACGGAGGTTCCAGATTGCAACTGTTTTCCTGCTGACAAGAATCCGCCGGAGCCTGGCAGCTATTATACTCATCTAGGTACAGTTATCACACTTTATTAAAACATTTAGGGCTGACTTGCGGACTTGAACACAACAACTGATTAATTCCACACCTTTTAGGTTCAGCTTCTAGTCTGGCAGAATTGAGGAGGGAGCTAGAGGCTCGGACCGGCCTGTCAGGCAAGGAACTTAGAATAGAAAAGATCTGTTACACTGGGAAAGAAGGGAAAACAGCTCAAGGTTGCCCTATGGCAAAGTGGGTGAGTGTATGGATCTCCAAATTTTACATTATATTGATAATGATATTTAGTCTACAGATTTACGGCCATAAATCGCTTAAGTAAGCCATGCTGGTAACGACCTCGATCGAAGACGATGCTTCCTGAGCCGTGACGTAGGGCGTGGTATCTCCGCGGATAATGTTGCAGAAACATACGATGTCCATAAAGAATAATTTTCACTCTAATTTGACAATAGAATAATTTAAAGACATATTTTCTTAGAACACAAAAAACTTAGAGTGCTATAAGGTCTACAGCACGACTATCTTTCCGTATATACTATATGCTTAGAATAATTTAATTGAATGATAGTGAGGACAAATCACGCCCGGTCATGTGCCGCGAAAGTAGCATTCCCTGTACTATGGGAACCAGAGACTGATACACAGATTTAAACACATTTTAATATATACATACATATCATATCAATATTAAACATCGAAAGAACAAACAAATCTGTACACCACACAAATGTTTGGCAAATACAGGAATCGAACGTAGGCTATTTCACCATCGAGTCATTAATTTTTTTATTAACAAAACTGTATTGTATGTAAACCGGTACAAAATCATGAGGGGTAACAATAAAACATGTTTCCAGGTAATCAGACGAGCGAACTACACCGAGAAAGTCCTAGTCGTAGTGAAGTGTCGAAACGGTCACAAATGTCCCACCGCTTGGATCGTTGTGTGTCTGGTCGCCTGGGAAGGCATCCCTCAGTCGGAGGCGGATCTCGACTACACTCTTCTATCGCACAAGCTGAACAGATACGGACTACCTACTACGAGACGTTGCGCCACTAACGAAAACAGGACGTGTGCCTGCCAAGGTAAGTATAAGAGGTTCTCTTAAGTCTTACGAGTGTAACCCCGATTAGGATTGGACAAAAAAACCAAAGATACAGGCTTGCGTAGTTTGGATATTAGTGTTAGTATAGAAAGGAAGACACCGTAAAACTCTTAGAATATTAGCCCATACGTGTTTTCTTTTTATCAGTGAATTTGCTAGATGAAAAAACAGAGGTGTAGAATATCTAAGAAAAAAAAACCGTTTAAGGGGTACACCGGAGAATGACGTTCTCTGAGTATTATACCAGCTGCGAACGCTGGTATGTACTGGTCGTAAGGAATATTACACGCCCACACGGATAGGTTTGCCTATCCTATTTCTGTCTCGAAGCAGTCATGCGTTCAGGTTTTCAAGGCGGGACAGTCGTGTCAAACAATAGCAATAGTCTCAAAACGGATGGTGACACTCATGGGATAATGCCAATGAACTGGTGACACTCATGGGATGATGTCAATGAACTCTAGTAACCACTTTACACCGAGTAGGTCGTGAACTCGTTCATCCAAGCGTTTAAAAAATAAAAATACTTCGCGCTCCGTCATTTTTTCTAGGTATATTAATTTTTCTTTTTAAGCTTATCGAAAATTGTATTTAGGTTCGTTACTCGGTCTATAGTTGTTGCAAAGTACGACTGCGCGCCGCCTTTAGTCGTGTGAGTGACCAATCTGTATACGCGCAACTACAAGTAAAAGCCACGCGCGCTCATACTTTGCAACGACTATAACAGCATTGATTGTAAAACTTTCAAGTTGCCTCGAAGAGCTTTTGATCCCTTTAGTTTGCCAAAAAAATCTTGTGTAATACTGACTCGGTGGTGCAGTAGTTAGCGGCCTTGACTGTTGCACGGAGGGCTGTGGGTTCGATTCCCACATCGGGCAAACATTCATGTCATGAACAGATTTCTTTACTCTTTGTTTGGGTGCTTATTATCTATATATGTACATATTTAAACGGGTATAAGTATGTATGTCAGTCTCTGATACCTATAGCACAGGGAATCCTAATTTGGGGCCCGATGGCCGTGCATGATTTGATCCCAGTTATTTATCATACTCACAATTAGTAGTAAATCTAAGCATACTTGTTTTTCCTACCTATTCTGATAGCCTTGAGAGGCTATATCAGCGTTACCCTAGCGTGTAGGTGAGCTCTCGGGGCTCAAGCCGGAGGTGTTGCTAGCACTGGCCCTAGCAAGAGCAGTGCTTCGCAGAGTCTACCACCGGATTGTAAACGCGACCCACTGAGAAGATCCGGCGAGAAACTCAGTGGCCCGAAGCACACTAAGATTTTTATTAAACCCTAATTCTAGGTCTGGACCCGGAAACGTGCGGTGCCTCTTACTCCTTCGGCTGCTCGTGGTCCATGTACTACAACGGATGCAAATACGCCCGTTCAAAGACAGTTCGGAAGTTTCGGCTCTCGGTGAAGACGGAGGAGAGTGAGATTGAAGAACGCATCCACGTGCTGGCGACTCTGCTCAGCCCGCTGTACATGAACCTGGCGCCGAGGGCGTTCGACAACCAGTGCCAGTTCGAAAAGGAGGCGTCGGACTGCAGACTGGGCTTTAAACCAGGCCGACCTTTTTCTGGTAAGCCTATTTAGGTTTCTGCTCAATGAATTTGAAGATAAGGAAATGGTTGCACGGATTTACGGATTTCATGCCCGCGAATAACTAAATTTACTGTATTTATAATATATACGCACATAGGCAAAGCAAAGTACTAGTCTACTGTTTGTCAACGGACTTTCTGCACTTAAATTTTTATTTATTTATTGCTTCGGTGGGTGGACGACCTCACATCTCATCTGATGTTAAGTGGTTACCGAAGCCCATAGACATCTACAACGTAAATGCCGCCACCCGCCTTGATATATGAGTTCTAAAGTCTCAATATAGTTACAGCGTCGGCCCCACCTTTCAAACTGAAACGCTTCACGGCAGAAATAGGCACGGTGGTGGTACCCACTCGTGCCGACTCACAAGAGGTCCTACCACCAGTAATTACGCAAATTATAATTTTACGGGTTTGATTTTTATTACACGATGTTATTCCTTCAGCGTGGAAGTCAATCGTGAGCACTTGTTAAGTACGTATCTCATTAGAAAAATTGGTACCCGCCTGCGGGACTCGAACACCGGTGCATCGCTCGACACGAATGCACCGGACGTCTTATCCTTTAGGCCACGACGACTTCATAATAATTGTAATTAAGCAGTTGTGAAAATACAAAGTCAAGTTATGTTTTCAGTTGCATTTAGAGTTGATACGTGAACGTTACTGGTTGTAGGACCTCTTGTGAGTCCGCGCGGGGAGGTACCACCGCCTTGCCTATTTCTACCGTGAAGCAGTAATGCGTTTCGGTCTGAAGGGTGGGGCAGCCGTTGTAACTATACTGAGATCTTAGAACTGATCTCTCAAGATGGGTGGCGCATTTACGTTGTAGATGTCTATGGGCTCCAGTAACCACTTAACACCAGGTGGGCTGTGAGCTCGTCCACCCATCAAAGCAATAAAAAAAAAGACTCGGTAGACAGTGTCAATAAGTCTGATAGTAACGAGTTGGAATGTCGCAGGTGTGACTGCGTGCATCGACTTCTGCGCGCATGCGCACCGCGACCTGCACAACATGAACAACGGCTGCACGGCCGTGGTGACGCTCGCCAAGCACCGCGCGCTCAGCCGGGCCGGCGACGAGCAGCTGCACGTGCTGCCGCTCTACGTGCTCGACGACACCGACGAGCTCGGCTCCAAGGAGGGCCAGGACGAGAAGGTCGCGAGCGGCGCGCTGGAGATACTCGACAAGTGAGTGGTGATGTACCTCCGAAATATTTGGGCTATAATTCCTCCTGTCCAGTTGTAATTACATTTACTGACTTGCTGTATTTACAAAGTTCTGAAACGACATTGAAAATATTTTTGGCAAACTTTAACAAATACAAAGCACTTCAGACGTTTTTCTTGGAGCTCCTACACGACGTGAAGGTCTGACTTCCTAGTAACTGTCCTGTACAAGCATACACGCAATATACATACATACACATAACATACAACGGCGTATAATAATCGTTCGTATACCAATACCTCTGATTTTCATTCGAGATTGGTAAAATATTTCTAAGATTTTTAAATAGTGTTAATATTGTGATTTCAGGTATCCCATGGAGGTCCGTGTGCGCTCAGTGCCGTTACAGCCATGCAGGAGGCACGGCAAGAAACGGAAAGAAGAAGACAGCGGGGACTCTGCGAACAACTCTACTAACAACACACCACAACAAAGTCCTGGAAACAATCAGAAAAAGACTCAGTGTTCTACCCCCACGCCTCGAACTCCACAACCTGACGCCAGAAATAACGCGAGTCCACGAAGCCAAAGCAGCTCATCGCCCAGAGCCGGCACCCCCTCTTTCAACCAGTCCAACCCATCCGCGTTTACCAATAACCAACACTACAATTCCGCTTTTATCAACCCTAACATGCACAACCAGAGTCAAGGCGGTCTCATGAATCCGAGCTTGGGCAACCCTGCCTTGTTGGACATGGCAACAATGATTGACAACTTCACCGATGCCCAACTCCAGAGCAATCAGATCTCGAGCACAGTTTTAGACTCTCCGTACAATCCGTACGATCAAAGCTACAATCTCCATCATCAAAACGCCATATACCAAGCAAACTCTATAGCGGAAAATAATTCGTGCCAAAATCAAAATCCCAACCAGCTGCCCAGCTTTGCGACCGGCCTCCCGAAACGGGATCAACAGTTCAATGCCGCTAACACTCAGATCAACGTACAGAATCAATGGCATGACTTTAATAGTGCTCAAATATTCAATAATGTGGTTAAAGAAGACCCTGATTCTACGACGGCTCATTTGAACGTTCCCCCGAATAACTACAGTCCAGATTCGAACAGGAGCGACACCAACTCCGATCAAATGTTACAAAAAAATAACGAAACCGTTAAACAGAGCGCTGTCGGAGAGATAAATCAGAAGTTACCGGAATTCGAGATGCCATGTTCCCCGCGGCTGACCGAATTATCACAGAACTCACAGAGCACACCCCCGTCTCCGGCGTCATCTCAAATATCCGACCTCAGATCACCGAACAACGAATCGCTCAATTCGTCTGACGTTCGTCAGAGCGTTTGGAAGTCGCCGGATTCTAAAAACTGGGATCAGTCGAAACCTAAAGATCAATTGACTCTTGAAAATGAAAATCTGTTGTTTCGAGTGCCAAAAGCCCGGCCACCGTCTAGATCGCAGCACGTAAATCCAGAAAATTTGGAGAATCCCACCTTTCTGAAACCTTACCCGCCCTCTGATAGACCGCACCTCAACCAGGGCTACGAGCACAGGAGCCCCTACGATGCGAGAGTGCAAAATAACACTACCCCACAAACTTCCGCATCGCAAACAAATTACACAATCAACCACGAAGAAATCAATCAAGCGACAGCAAACAAACCTGATTTCACCGGAAACAATTTCCATCCCGTTAACCAAACCTCGTACGGAAACCAAGCTCCCATTCAAGGATATGGAAATTATCCGCAGATGACAAACGCCTATCCGTTTTCAGCCAGTCCGTACGGACATTTCAACCCGTATGAGAATTCTTACAACGACTATAACCTCGCTTACTACAATGCAGAAAAATACAAAAGAGAGGAGTTATTGAGAAACTCGCACTGTTACAATTCATATGGGTATCAGTACAACCCAAATTTCACCTCCAACTTTTATCAAAATCCGAGTCCGAATTGGTGTCAAACGTCGCCAAACTGGTGTCTGTACCCGCCACCGTTCACTATCCCGTACCCACCGGAGCCGCCTAAAGCTGAGCCCATCGGCGAAGTCACAGAATACACCGAGAACCTGGAATGCTTTAAAGACAGCCAAATGGGGGGCGTCGCCATCGCCCTCGGACACGGGAGCGTCCTGTTCGAGTGCGCCAAACACGAGATGCACTCGACAACCGCCGTCAGAGCTCCGAACCGAGTCACTCCGACCAGGATCTCGCTCGTATTCTACCAGCACAGGAACTTGAATCGACCTAAGCACGGGCTCGAGGAGTGGGAGGAAAAGATGAGGTTGAAGAAATTAGGGTTAAATCCGCCGACGCCTGGCACCCCGGCACCGGCCGCGATCGCACCGACGCCGGTCGCTAGGCCAGGGCCGATAGGACCGAGTGCGGGGCCAGGGTCGACGGGTCCAAGGTCTGCGGGCCCGGGGCCGGCGCTGGTGCGTGCCGAGACGCACACGACGACCTCATGGACGACGCTGTTCCCCATGCACGGCTGCACGGTGACGGGCCCCTACCAGGAGTCGGCCACCTGACACAAGCCTCCGCTCGCTGAGCGCCCCCGAACGGACAAAACTCTTCCATAGATGTCTAAGTTCTATGTTGCCTTTCGATATTAGATAGTTAGGTAGCGCGCTTCCTGAGAGAGGCTCGCTGCGGGCGGCGCGCCGAGCCCAGTCCGGTGAGCGATCGTAGTCGGGACCCACGACGCCTCACGACGCCTTCACGACGCGTTAGTAACGCGCACCGAGTGAGTTGCAATCAAAGATGTAATTTTAAGTTACGTAGTAGTGTCTGACAGCATTTCAACTAGTCTTACGTTTCACCGCAATGTCGACGTGACGACGTGTTCCGTAGCGTTTGTTTTTGTATATTATAGTTACGCCGGTGCGCGCACGTCCCCTTGTAGGCAACGGATTTGATGTACGTTTTATTTTTTCCTGCATATTTTGTCGATATTTTTTTGTCTAATTAAGCGCATGAACAGGCTTTATGCGATTCAATGATCTCATAAACTACTAACCCTACATTAATGTTTATTCAGAACAAAAGTACAAGACGCCGGGTCGTGTAGGCCCCGCGGGGCCCGGGACGCAGTCGTTGGAAGTCTTTATTGATATTTTTGTACCTTTGTCTGTGTATTAGTTGTATGTTTTAATGTAACTATTTTATTACCATTCCTAAATACTTTTTATGGTTTGTTTTGGCATATATTTCAAAACCGATCAAAATCATGTCGACTTTACGACATGTCTTTTGTAAACAAAGACGCGAGTGCTTTTCTATTAGGTTTAAGATGTGTGTATTTTTAACTTTTTAGAATTTTTAACTTATTTATATTGTATTACGTGAACCATTATCGAATCATTTTTTCTTTACGATAATTTTAGTGTTATTGTAGCATTTTAATATTTAATATATTTGCTTTATGACTTGTCATTAAATTATTGCGATTGTTTTGTGCATGTTTCTAGAACGCCATCTTTAATTTTCAAAACGAGTGCCTGTATATTCGGCTATAAGTTAATGATTGATATTAATGAAGAATCTAAAATAACGAAAAACTGTTGAAATTGTGACCTTATATTTTTAATCGAATTACGCATTCAATGAAATAATTTGTGTAAAATTAGATACGAAGAGATGTAATAATTTTAAATTATAAAATCCAAACAATAAAAACGATTCGTAATAACGTATGTTGCATAGGGATAGATTTATTGCCAGTACTAAAAAAATGTTCTCAGGCGCTTGGAAAGATTATAAAGTAGGCATATTATTAAATATGAATGAAAACATACTGATTGATAGTTATTAATATATAATTAGCTTGTAAGGAAAGTTTGTTTTAAAGATTAAACTATTGATATAGTTTATATTTTTTACGTGTACGTATTTATTGAATGGTAAATTTATTGGGACGAACGTGAAATTATTTATAGGTAAAAGTTTTGAATGAAACAAAACTTATAAAAAATAAGCAATAATAGACAACGGATTCTATATACGTTGTAATGTTAGGTGTGCAAAAAAATTAAAATTATAATAAACGAATGGTGCGATAATATCGACAGTCTTATGGTGAAAGCTTGTCTATGGTACGTTCGGTCGACACCGACATAGAATCTGCCTAAATGTATTCCGTTATGTATTGTTTGTGTATAAACATTGGTATTTCCCTGAGTTCTTGCCATTAAATTAAGTTAATAACTTATATCTCTTCCAAAATCAATAAATCGACGAGACATATCAACGAACAATCACAATATTAATAAAAAAGTAAATAATCAGAATGAACATCACCAAGAGGCAAAGAATTTCGAGAACAAAATCGTGATTAGTTACAAAAACGTTTTATGTAAGACACTGTATCATTAGGGTTGCATTAGATACCTGTGATATAATCGTAATTTCACGAATGTTTGGCTGTTGCGTGCTTGTTTAATACCAGTGTGATCGTTCATCAAGTAACGTACCTATGTTTTATTGTTTCCAAACCAAAAACAACCAGTATTCGAGAGTTGTAACCAAAAATAATGATATTAGTTTGTGTCTTGGGTATTACCAATGTGAAGCCTTTCGCCAAGTAGCTCGTTTTTTTATTTAGAAAAGAAATGTCGATTGATTGATTGGGTATTTATTTGATTTTTTAAAATTGTGATGAATTGAGAAAATCAACGATTTTTTTTGAGTAGAGTTAATGCCCGAAGTCGGCTCAGTGCTACTCAGTCGTCATTTCCAAGAAAATTTGTGTAACGATATTTTAATCGCATTTTCTGCCAAAACAAAAGAGTAAATCGAATGTGTCATGTAAATAGAACTACCATTATTTATTAATACAATTAATTTAAAAAAATATGCTATTCTTTTATTTATTTTTCCCAAATACCAAACTCCGAATTTTGTAGTGAACTATTTTGTTTGAATTTTGCTACGTTTAATATCACGCACATACAAAGGATGTTTTTAAAGAGGTATAGAAATTTGAAATTGAATAAAACAAAGATGATTTTTTTAAATTAACAATAAATTTTTTTTACACTTTTCCTACTACTTTTCACCTACTTTTCTCCCTTGGTGCACAATATATTATACTTTATTCAAAAGAAAATCTTTTGGTATTATTCGGACGTAGTCTAATGTAAATGAAAAATTGGATTTTCGATGACTTTTTCCAACATTTGTGGCTGTATATTGTGGCAATAATGCGGCGAACGTTGTCTTCCAAGTGATCAACCGTTTCGGGCTCGTCGGAGTAGCGCCTTTACTTATCCCCACAGAAAATAGTATCGCGGCGTTAAATCGCGCGATCTTTGAGGCCAATTCACGGGTCCGAAACGTTAAACTATGCGGTTATAGTAAGCGGCACGTAAGTTGGCAAGGTTTTGGTGTAGTGGGGGTAATGTCGCGCATAGTGCACATTGCAACAAAAAATGGTCACTTTTATTGCCCACATATAATTTTATTTTATTTTATTTTTTATTTGCCATAATTTGTTTTTAAACCTGTGTGCTTAGAAGAAAGTTAAAGAAAAGAGAGGAATTCGTGAAGTGTATTAGGTGTTATAAGTAAAATACAATTAAAAGTTAAGAAGTTTATTTAAAAAAATATACTTAATATTAAAATTATGTGTCGCCGTCGTCACTATCATTTTCTAATAGTGCTACCCCTTGGATTAAATTTATGGTAGCACCTGAGCTGGTGGAAGGAGTTGGCTCCTCATCGTTGACATAACGAAGAGGCACTGTCGTCACTGGCGTAAATAATAACACGCTCAGTGACAGAATCGACTATATGGTCATTGGTATTTGGTCCTGGCATTGCAAACAAATTTAAAAGAATAACACTCGTAACAAAAACTAAATTTAAAACAATAATAACAACTCGTAACAAAAACTCAATATAAACAAAGGGTTCCTACAACGGAACATGGACGCGGTGCGGGAGGGGAGAGTCGACTGACTCACCAATCGCGTGCTCGGAACGGTGCTACGTCTTTCCCCGCGTCCCGCTTGACAACCAAAGATACCTAAAAAACGACTTCTGCGCATCTAACGACTCTTGCCAAGTTACGTGCCTGGGACTATACCAAACGTTTCCTTCACAATTACATTATTATTAATTTATTTACACAATTGATTTATTGAAATCAATTCTGACACGAGCTGAGCTATTCACCGAATCTACGCCTTGCTAGGTGATCGTGTGACTTCAAGTCATGCACGAGTTGGATTTTGTAAGCACGCAAACCAGGATCTTTTACAATATCTTCCATAAAGTGGATGGACACATCCAATTCCTGTGCACGATAGAGCATAGTCTGATTCGGGTCTTCCTGTACGCTACGCTTTACAGCAGAAATTACTTCTTCTGTATCCACTGTACGTCTCTGTGGATGCGTATTATCATTTAAAGTAAACGTGGTGCGAAAATGTTCCATAGTTTATCGAATTAATTGCTCTGATGGGCGATTACATATATTGATCACTTCAGAGCTGACTAGGTTTCATACTTCAGTGAAGCTGACAAAATGGCCCCCAGTTAAAAAAATGTTGCCAACTTAAAGTTGTATGCCTCTATAAAAAACACCATTTGTATTCTGAACTCAGTCACGACAAAACTGAGTTGAAAAGAAAAATCAAATCAACCAATAAATTTGCACAGGAAATTCGTAACTTAAAGATATTCGAAATCTTTAAAACTTGTCCTCTCCCCAGTGCGGTGTCCTCTGAGCGGACTCCACAGATACGTGAAATGTCAAATCACATTTATCTATCAACAGTGACCCGTCCGCTCAAAGGACTTCAAACAGACGCGGCCAGTGGCGGCAACAGTGCCGCGTCCGCTCAGCGGACTTCCTATATTAAGGGCTATTACATTATTTTACTAGAGTTCTCGTTCTAAAGTACTTTCAAAATCGACTAAGCATGAATAGGTTCGCCTTATTACATAAAATTTGTTTGGTCTGTGGTACAAAAATTTTTCAAGATCGTTGATTTAGTTGGTGGCAATTTCAAACAGTGTTTCACAACATGTGCAGTATAAAAAAATGTATTGGAACTTAAGCCATTTGGTTTTTATTTTATCAAACACTTAGTATTGTACAAAAAATATATAATTTTACATCCAGCAAGGTCTTTATTTTTTAATAAATGGAAAACAAAAGATAAGATTTAGGTAACCGATTATATTTCTCATAGAACAGTTGCAATATAATTCAAGGTCAAGTGTAGTCTAACAAATTACATAAAGAAATCTTATTGGAATTATAAATCTAGTTGGAATTTTGAATAATTCCAATTAAATTTTGAGAAAATCACGTTTTTCTAAACCTAGACCGAAAAAACCTAGCCAGCGCAAAGTCCGCTCAGCGGACTCAACACAGCATAGACAAAATTAATTGACATGCACATATGCGCATTACGTGGAAAGTCCGCTGAGCGGACTTTGGACTGGTGGTGCCATAATAAATTTTGATGCGCACTGGGGAGAGGTTATGGAAATCGCTCCCAAATACGAAACCAAATAGGTCGTAATGTCTGTTAGAAAAAAAATATCGCTATTCACTAATATTTTCTGCACCGTGTACGCTAACACAACCGCACCGTGGTGAAGGTAGAAAGGCCCCCGGGCATCAGCAATCCCTCAATACCCGAAAAGTATATTAAAAGATCAACAACTCATGTGACGTAGGCTTGAATAACAAATCCATGTTTAAAAAATGAGTATATTTATTGTACAAAATATAAAAAATATAAAAAAACATTAAAGTTCACAATAAGCACCCAGTATCACAATATTACATTTTTGAACTATACTTTACATTTAAAACAATATCATATGTCTTTTCCATGGAAGTTAAATTCTAATTACAACATCATAAGAGATTCATATATTATATTTTTATTACAATGGAATAAATTATTTTAATTACAAAATTTTATTAAGTATAATTATAAAATTCATGGTCATAATAAGTACATCAGAATAATATAAAAATAAATTCTACAACTTGACCAGTTTTTTCATGTTGGTAACTATGTAATACGCTATGCATTTAAGTATTTTATGTGATCCACATAAAGTTATTTGTAACTATACTTAGCTCAAAATCTGTGAGCTTAATAAAAAGCTAAATACTCTTACAATATTTCTGTACGGTTTAATTGATTAGGACTAAATCATGTCATTCAATCGCCTGCTTGTTTTATTCAATACGAGTATAACGTTATTTGAGACATTTTTCTTATATCGTGTAATCTCTATATATAAAAATGAATTGCTGTTCGTTAGTCTCGCTAAAACTCGAGAACGGCTGGACCGATTTGGCTAAATTTCGTCTTGAATTATTCGTGGAAGTCCAGGGAAGGTTTAAAAGGTGAAAAATATAAAAAAGCAAGGAATTATATAAAAACAAACAATTTTATTTTTCCTTTGATGTGTCCCCTTGATGTGTCTTTTATTTGTCGATTGAGGCACTACGAAGTCTGCCGGGTCAGCTAATCGTGTAATAAAAATGAAACCCGCAAAATTATTATATAATTTACGTAATTGGTAGGATCTCGTGAGTCCGCGCGGGTAGGTACCACCGCCCCGCCTATTTCTGCCGTGAAGCAGTAATGCGTTTCGGTTTGAAGGGTGGGGCAGCCGTTGTAACCATACTGAGACCTTAGAACTTATATCTCAAGGCGGGTGGCGCATTTACGTTGTAATTGTCTATGGGTTCCAGTAACCACTTAACACCAGTTGGGCTGTGAGGTCGTCCACCCATCTAAGCAATAAAAAAAACTTTCTCGATTTACATTCGTGCTCGCCCGTCGGATGTGCAGTGCGCGTTCAGTAGTGGTCCTGGTGCATGGCGACGAGTATGTTGGCGAGCGCGGTGCGCGCGTCCCCGGGCGGCAGGCTGCGCAGCTGCGCGCGCGCCCGCGCGATGTGCTCGTGCTGCACGCGCTTCGTCTGCTCCAGTCCGTCGCCCTCCAGCACCGCTTTGTACAACTGAAATACATTTTGTCTGTTAACATTTCATTCGGCTCTTTAACTTTAGGGCGACTGTTCCTTAGTGACAATAGTATTACGCCGGTAAGAGTAACGCCATCTATCACCGAATAGTCAAACGAATATAGAAGGATCTAGCACCCAGAATGCTCGAGAATTACAACGCCATCTATTATTAGACAGCGGAAACTACTACTAGAGATGTGTGGAATATTCCCCTTAATTTTAGGGGTATCGGCTATAAAAGCGTTCTAAAGATGGCAGTCAGTCAGTAATCGGAACTACTCGAAGTGAAACTGCGAACGGATCATCTGAAGCGAAGCGGAACAAGCGAATTGAGAGTTTTAAAGTGTTTGTGAAGTGTTTAAGTGGTCTAAGTGTTCAATACAGTTTTAAGTTGTACTTTGATGAAATTTTATTTATCCCGAAGCCCAGCGCGTAGCAATAGTATATCGGCGTATTTATATAGGAACGTGTGTATGCGACCCTACTTGGCTTTGGCTCCTAAAGCGGTTGATCGACATCCTATAGGACCTAAGATATTGCTCAATTTTTATTCTTACCTTTTATTAACCTAATTCATAATTGGCAGTAGGGCATGTTGGGAACTCGTTAAAATAAAATGTAGTTTTATAAATGTAGGATTAGTAAGAACGGAACGTACGAAAAGAGTGTAGAATGGAGCGTTAAGATGTGAGTGAGAGAAAACGTTAAGAAAAGGAAAAGAGGATGACAGACAGAATGACGGAGAAAAAGGAAGATAGCGAAGACGATTAAGACGTAAAAAAAGGTCTTAGATATTTTTGAAGTGAAACTTTTTTAGAATCGTTGTGATTTCAAATTCGATGAAACGAAAAAATAAGTCCGTAGTGTTTTTTAATACAGCGCCAACTATGAGATTTTTAATACCAACGTGTGTATGAAACTTCTTGTAGTGAATTTTAATTTAGGATTATACGTGAAGTTAAAATATCAATTCAGAGAGAGCGCTATCTCATACTATAAAAGATGATTTACAATTATTTACTAATGACAAAATTTTACATATACATACTTGAGACCTTTAGGATAATTGTATTTTAATTTTTGAAGGTTTCACTTCTACCACGTGTGAATTGCACACATGATACATGTATATATTTAGTTACTTGTTAGCGAAGTATATAATAAACGGATATTCTTTGACTATCAGTGATTTCTTCCTATGCAAAATCTCAAGCTGTGTACGTCACATTCAGCAGCGCATACAAAGAGAGGATTTTTCTTTTTTTGCTTAGATGGTTGGACGAGCTCACAGCCCAAAGGGCCCATATACATCTACGACGTAAATGCGCCACCCACCTTGAGATATAAGTTCTAGGGTCTTAAATATAGTTACAACGGCTGCCCCGTCCTTCAAACCGAAACGCATTACTGCTTCACGGCAGAAATAGGCAGGGCGGTGGTACCTACCCGCGCGAACTCTCAAGAAGTCCTACCGCCAGTAATTTTGGAACTAGTGGAAGTTTTATTTGCCGTGCTGCTTGTAGCTGCGATCGTTATGGTACAGAGATGGTAGGGATGGCTCACGGCGTGGTAGTCGACGTGGTGCACGCTGGCGCGGCCCGCCTCGATGTAGGAGTAGAGGTGCGGGCGCGCGTCCAGCGTGAAGGCGAGCGGCGCGCCCACGAGCGAGAACGAGCTGGGCTCGGGGCCGCTGAACGCCTCCAGGTCCAGGTACGCCTGCCACGCCAGCGCCAGGTGGCAGCCGAACAGGTAGCCCTGGAACCCACATATCCACTATGTATAACTGATTCGGTGATCGTTGTCTTTTACCTCACTTAAAGAGCATGAGGGACTCAAATGATTTAATAATCAAGAAATTATCGCTAGTCCGCATTATTAGATTAGTGAATTTTACGAATTATGCGATTGGTATTTTTTAGGATATTTTTTTTCCTACCCAAGCTATTCTATACTAATACAAGCTGGGAGACTATTTCAGCGTAACCTTAACTAGTAGGTGCTCACGGTGCTCAAACCTGACGACGTTGCTAACACTAGCCCTAGCTAACCTTAGCAAGAGCAGTGCTTCGCAGAATCTACCACCATATCGAAAACACGACCCACTGAGAAGATCCGGCGAGGAACTCAGTGGGCTGTGTCTGTGGGTTAATTTATTGAACGGTGACCGGTGCTTAGGGTACCTAAAAGCTCCGTTAGTGGATAGGGAAGATCCGAAATGACGAATTCCGAATCCGAATCGGGCGACGTCAACTGTTTACCAATCGGTCCGCAGGATCGGGAATGATGGTGAGACTACATACCGTGTGGAAATATTGAAACCATTCCCGATAACGAAACCAGTAGTAAGATCATTTGAACGCTAATACGGACCGCAACGTCAGCAATAGAAGCAAAAATTACATAATATTTACTGATATTTTTTGCATTCCACGTATAGTTGCATAATAAAATTCAGAGGCAGTGAATGCGTTTTCCAACTGCATCGGTGTTGAGTTGTTGGTTACGTAATTATGACATTAGTCGAAGTTCGTAAATAGAGATTGTTTTGGATTGTTTTCGAGCCGCGGTCGGTGCGGGTACCTGCGTCTGCATGTGCGCGTCGTGGCCGGCCAGCTTGAGCGCGGCGGAGCAGCTCTTGCCGAGCAGCGCGCCGGCCGCCAGCACGTGCCGCGCCGCCCACTCGCGGGCCGCCGTGCCCAGCACGCCGCGCATCGGCAGCGGCTCCAGGATGCAGTCCCACTCTGTCACCAAACAGACACCGAGATAAATACACTATTTATTCTTAAGCTTTTTTTTTATTGCTTAGATGGGTGGACGAGCTCACAGCCCACCTGGTGTTAAGTGATTACTGGAGCCCATAGACATCTACAACGTAAATGCGCCACCCACCTTGAGATATAAGTTGTAGTATAGCAGCCTATACTTATCCAATAATATATAGTACAGTACAGTGTGAACGTGTCCATAACAATTTATGGCGCGCGATATTGTTGTGCTATGAGCTATATACTATTATATTATAGCGTAGTCTGAAAGCGACTTTAAAGATCATTTATGTACGATTAGTATAAACGGAACTTATGAAGGATTGTGGAACGGAGCATTAAGCTGTGAGAAAAAACGAAAAGACATGAAAACAGAATCACTACATAGTATAAAACAAAGTCGCTTTCTCTGTCCCTATATCCCTATGTATGCTTAAATCTTTAAAACTACGCAACGGATTTTGGTGCGGTTTTTTTTAATAGATAGAGTGATTGAAGAGGAAAGCTTATACGTATAATGACATCCATAAAATAGTGGAGAAATCAGTAATAAATTACAGTTCCCTAAGCGAGGCGAGAGCGGGTCGCCAGTGACAGATAAAAGGAAGATGGCCAAAACAGTTATAATGAGTAAGGCTTAATAAAAGTGTTAATTAATTGAATAACGCGCACATCCCTGTTGGTTATATCTCGAAGGTCTTTTTTTTAAAGTCTTTTTTCAGAAGATTTTGGAAAAGGATAGTAAAAGTGCAACAGCAGAATAAATATGTTTTATGTGCCACAATCCCAATTCTACATTAATTATATGGTTACTTTTAATGTTGAATTCGTTCAGACGTAGTATATTTGATGCGGTTAACTTTGTTAAGTGTGAAAGTTTTTATTGACAGTTGTGCCATCGACATACAATAAGTGTGTTAGTCGCTTCAACAAATAAATCTTACAATAACTTTGCAGAAAAATTGAACAATGAGGTCGTTTCGGTACTTTTCAAACCATGTCGCTCATTTGACTCATTGGTATTTAGACTTACGTCAAGTAGACTTCTGCCAAAATTATAAAACAAAACATTGAACTTTATCATAATCTTTGCAATGAAGCTTCCCATATTCCCAGTTTCGAACAGTATTAATATCATTTAGAATCGTGAAATAAATTTACGACGAACAAACTTTTAAACACGCGTCGATATGAAAACCAATAAGGTAACTTATCAGTTTATCAAAGTAACATTTTTATTTTTTTATTGCATTGATGGGTGAACGAGCTCATTGCCCACCTGATGTTAAGCGGTTACCGGAGCCCATAAACATCTGCAACGTAAATGGCGCCCTTGAGATATAAGTTCTAGGTCTCAGTATAGTTACAACGGCTGCCCCACCCTTCCAACCGAAACGCATTACTGCTTCACGGCAGAAATAGACAGGGCGGTGGTACCTACCCGCGCGGACTCACAAGAGGTCCACGCGGGTTACCACCAGTAGGTAAACAATAGAACCAGAAAGTCACACATTACGCGTATTTAAAGACGTTGATATAGAATACCAGTATCACTGAATCTCTATATATAATTTAGATGCGAGTCACATCGGTTCGTCTGCATTCAGGGCGCGGCGGTTCCGTACTCAACCGACGCGGGCGACTGAATTCTAATGTGGCGTTTTATATGGCGACTTGTCTTCGGAATGTGAATACTGTCCTTTTTTTTTGTAAACCAGAAACAAATACGGTTTCACTGTTGTACTTTAAGTACCAGTCAAAAATGTGATTGAGATTCGGTAAAATTTTATCTAGTCTTTTTTTTCCCTATCTATTTGCTGGTAGCCTAAGGTGTTATCCCAACTTCGCGCAGACCGGTAGGTGAGCTCACGAGCTCAACCTGAGAGTATTTGCTAACACTAGCTAGCAAGAGCAGTGCTTAGCAGAATTTACCACCGGATCGAAACCGCGACCTACCGCGAAGATCCGGCGATAAGCACAGTTGGCTGTGTCTATGGGTTAGTTCACTCGTCGAACTCTTGGACAGTGACCGGAGTTATCCAGTACTTTGAACGTATCCATGTGGTTCACGAACTAGTTCCAAGATGTAGGGACAACATCGTATTTAGTAAATAACTTTGTTTTACTATCCTTGATAGGGCGTACCTATTGAGACCGCACGTATAGGTACCAGCGTCTTTTTTATTGCTCAGACGGTTGAAAAAGCTCACGGAAAATTCGGTGTTAAGTGGTCACGGAAACTCAAAGACGCGATGACTTGAATACCGCCACCCAACTTCAAAATAGATCTCTATATTTATATTGTATAGTAATTACGCAGGCTTTTTACAAGATGCTGTTCTTTCGTCGTGGAAGTTATTTGAGACAACAAGGTGTTTTTGGTTAGGAAAATTCTGGAACCTTGTCTAAGGGATTCGAACACGGCTCAGTCACATCGTGTAGAGTTTGTAGGGTAGGATATCTGTAGGAACTCTGTCGTCATGGCCTCAAGATAGGCAGTATTTATGCTGTCCATAGGCTCCTGTGGTTGCTTGACAACGGACGCGCAGTAAGACCGTCCATGTCCAGGCCACGCCCATTCCACAATAAACCAACAAGAGCTCATTTGCTAAATCAATATTTACCCGCTTATGATGCGAGTAAATCGGTTAACCTAACATGTTTGCTTACCATCGAAGCGGATGTTGACGCGCGAACTAATTTACATTGAAGAAATACGCGAGGGCGCGGTTATAAAATTATTTAGTTATCGGAATTGAGTTTTAGCATCACTTCAAAATTTTACATTTGAGAGAAGAGAGAGCGAAAGAATATACTTTAATAGATACCAAAAACAGTCAACAGGCAGGTATAATTGTACAATAGGCGATCATATCCTTAAAAGCATTCTCTTTTTTATTTATTGCTTAGGTGTGTGAACGAGCTCACAGCCCACCTGGTGTTAAGTGGTAACTGGACCCCAGGGACATCTACAACGTAAATGCGCCACCCACCTTCAGATATAAGTTCTAAGGTCTCAGGCATAGCTACAACGGCTACCCCACCCCTCAAACCGAAACGCATCACTGCTTCACGGCAGAAATAGGCGGTATGGTGGTACCTACCCGCGCGGACTCACAAGAGGTCCTATCAACAGAAAACCTTCCGGACAACCGTTTTTATCTATAGAAATTCTAAAAAAGATACAGCAGGTATGTTGCGGTGTACAATATTTAGAGTTATACATCAAGATAGACCAAACCATTACGCAACTTATAGAAGAACATAAATTTAAACGATAAATATACATACATACTTATATCTACAATTTACCTATTGCTGATATTGCGTTGCCGGCGGCTCGAATTAAGAAAATAAGCAACTCTTTTAGGGGGCTGGGTGTACAGCTTTTCAACAAGATCCCACTAAACGTTCAACTACTACCTGTTCATAGATTTAAGAAAACTGTTAAGGAACGTTTGTGCAACAAGGCATATTATAAAGTTAAGGATTATTTACTAGATGGCACTACGTGGGAATGAGGCGCTCGCTCCTGGCCTTTTCATTTTTCATTATTATTATTATTTTTTTAGACTTGTTTTTTCTTTTATTGTGAATATTTCTATTTATTTAAAAAAAAGAAAATATTTGAGAAAAAACAAAAAGAAAAAAAAGCCCGCTGAGTTTGTTTCGCCGGTTCTTCTCCGGACTGTGGCTTTTTTTGGAACCGGTGGTAGAGTTAACATTGTTATTTGTATTTTGACATTCAACAAGTGTGTCATACTGACATCTAAGTTGAAATAAATGATTTTGAATTTGAATTTGAATTTGACATATAATATGAAATCACTATAAGATTTACATACAAATATACTTACATACACATAATAAGCTCTGACTTTAGGTCTCATACAAATTTAATGATTCATTACTTATCATACACATTGTACGTACCTACATTGTTAATATATAATTTGACACTAGTGAACCGAGAATGGGTTTGCTGTATTACATTTTATATCCAGCAACAACTGTACAAAAAATTTACTCAATCGTACCACTTTTTTTTATTGCCTTTGTAGGTAGACGAGCATACGGCCCACCAGATGGTAAGTGGTCGCCGTCACTCATGGAGGTCAGCAATGCCAGGTGCAGAGCCAAGCCGCTGCCTACCATTAAGTACTCTCCGCAAGCCTCGTTTGAAGAAGGACATGTCATAGCGCTCGGAAAACACTTACTAACAGATAGGCTGTCAATCCATAAAGACAAATAAAAAATACAAACAAATGAATCACAAACAAAGATCTTCTAAAATATTCGTTTTTTGATTCTAAAGTTTTTAATATTTATTCCCAGAATTATTATGTTTAATTGATACTGAAGGCAGATGAGCATACTATCCACCCGATGGTATGTATTCACCGTGACTCATGTACATCAATAATTTAAACTATTTAGTTATTAAAACAATCTAATTTAAGCAAAAAATACGTATAATTTCATTAGTTCATTTGAATTACCGCAGATAACATTACGATACATTCTTCGTAATTATGTTGAGTTGTATGCATGTACAAATACATTATCAATGTATTCAAACATATCATTGAATATAATTTCAACGTAATTTTTATTTCTTTTTTTCCCAACCTAATCGTTGGTAGCCTAAAAGGCTGTTCCAACTACTCATAGACCATTAGGTGCACTCACGGGTTCAACCTGAAAAAATTGCTAACACTGGAGCAGTGCTTGGCAGAATCAACCACCGGATCCGAACCACAACCCACTGAGAAGATTCGGCGAGAAACTCGATGGGTGATGCCTATAGGCTAGGGCTCTTAATGTTGCCTCACCATGTTTTTCCTGACTATGCGTAATCTTGAATTGCTAGCTGCTTAGACGTAAGCGTAAGCCTAGCGTGCTTATGGATTTTTTTTTTCCCTAACGCAAGATTAGTCAAGTCTATTTTGAATAGACTAAGAGATGAGTTGATTTCTAACATCTGACTACAAAAATATGAATTAATTTCAGTTCCCTTAAAATGATGATTTTTTGCGATTGAATTCTTGATGTCCAAGAACGCCGGCAGCCACTTAACACTAGATGGTCCGCGAAAACGTCCACCCAACTATTGGGATTAAAAGGAAACATGTAAAAAAACAGTTAACATTTTTACCTGTAGGCTCCTCTCTCTCTTCTTTAGATAAAGGTCTCGAGGGTAGAGGATTGTTTTGATCGTCGCGTTCACCCATGAACTCGGCCTCGGCGAGGTCTCGAACGGCGGAAGACATCAGCTCTACCAACTCTTGATTCCTGGAGGGTACATTGAGTTCGATACTTGAGCAAAGAGAAGCCGACATTTCTTTCGACAGCATCCTTCTACATTTAAGCAATATAACAAATTTGTATCCGCGAAAAGATCTTCAAAATTCATACATAGATATGTTATTCTGAGCTAAATATATTAGTTATGTTTTGTGTTACATTTAGAGGACTGGGAGATTTTGCTGAATTTGCAATTTGCTTTGAAATTCTGAATATACTGAGGTAAACAATGCAGTATTCAATGACATTCAAATTGAATAATATAAACCGCTGGGCGACCGCAACATCAAATCATTTATAGCGGGTCCGACAGACAGACAGTTGTCCCGCCATAAAAATAAAATCCGGAATTTTGATCGCAGCGTCCCCTACTGAATTCAAATATTTGTTTGTTCTTTACCCAGAAGTTCAATGACAATGTATATATGTATTTAAACCTATACGGTCGGCCTGCCGATTTAAACCTATATCGGTCTCTGATTCCCGTACTACAGGGAATCCTAGTTTGAGGCCAGATGATTGTGATTTAAAAATCACTCACGTACAAAAAATATGCACATTTAAGCGCATTTAAAAATATTATAAAGAATAACTTTATATCGAATTTACTCGAAAGACGAAATTCAATATATTTATTTATATATTAGTATGTTTTAATTTAATGTTCGTGCTTTTTAACCTATGCGACGTAAATCACTTTAGTTTCGCATATCAGCAGAAGGCATTCTTAGAATCGATTTGGGGTAAGATTATACGTTGATAAATCTGACATCTACCAAAGAAAAATTAGAGAATATATTTTGTTGGAACAATTTCTTTCCTAAGTAATAATCAGGCTGAATAATATTCATAAAATCTAAAATGTACTAAAAAAAAATTGGTACGTATTACGTATTTTTTTTTATATATTTTTATGCGCATTCCCCTTCGATCAATAATAGTACTAGATTAAGGATCAGGAACAAAAATAAGACGCTCCAGTGGCCACGTTTGCAGACACGAAAACATCTTCATTTCTTAGAAAAAAGTTTAATAATGTTAACGACTTCAGTTTATTATAAACCTTAATACTTAAACATAAAGTTTAATTACTATTGCAAAATATATGTATTTAGGTCCTTTCGTCAGAAAAAGAATATTATGGAATAAATTTAAAATGTCACTTGAACATAAAAAGTCATCAGTACATAAATATTTATTCTAAAATGATACTTAAAGCCTAAGTTATAAGGTTAAAAATATTTGTTTAAAATTACGTGCTTATTGTATTGTGGAACTATATGTAGTTCTTGGTATTACATTTCAATGCTCAGAACACAGTAAGTATTGAAAGACATAGAGTTGCAGAATATACATATTTGTTTTAGGTTTGTTTTGTATGGTCGCAACTATTTTTGACCGATTCAAAAAAGTAGTAGATAATGTTTTACATTGCCGCTATTACAACAAATAGGTGATAAAAAATAAAATTGAATAAAGTAAAAAAAATATGAAAGGAAACACGAAACATGTTTTCCACGTATTCTTTATACAGAAGTAATTAAAACAATAATGTAGGTTTAATTACCTTTAAACAGATTCAGTTTGTTATAAAGCTGTCTTTTAGACGTAATTTTTATATGAGCGGTTTCTTTTTTACAAATATAATGTAATCTTATATCAATGAATTTTTTTATAATCAGTTTAATTTAGGCTTATTTTATGGCTGTGTTCGTTTCCCCCAGAAAATAAATCCTTTTCAGCATATACGCTTAAAATATTTACACATACATATAAAGTTTTTTTAATACTTTTTTGCATTGATTTGCCACCACCATTGAACAATTCTAGAATTTTTATAAGGGTTCTATATTTCTTCTCTTTCTTTCGCGACAATATATATCCATTGTGCACAGCGACAAGGGGCTACTAGGAAATCTACAAACAAAAATAACATTATAAAATAACAAAACTACTCTATGCATTCCCTGTCAAAGAATAGGTGATGTTTGTTACAATAGTTGGTGCCTTGTTGCAAACATTGGCCAAACAATTACAATATTCGTAAATTGTGTTTTATTTACAATATAATTGTGTTTATTATTTTATGAAAAACACTTAATAATATAAAACTTACCAAAAAAAGATATTTCTTCCAAAACCTTGGTGTTACGGTGGTTTTTTACTCTAGTTTTTGAACGCGCATTGCAGCGTTTTGACGTCTTAGTGTTGGCTATGATTGGACCATACTAATTTGAAATAAGACCACAAATTTATTTGTGGTCTTATTTTTCGGGCCGTTTTTGAAGCGCTAATCGCGAATCTAGTAGTATTATTGATCGAAGGCATTCCCCTGACGAGTCATTGTCAGGGACATTTTTTAGGCTTATTTGCTTTTTTGCCAATTTTATTTTTCACTATTTGTATGTTAGATTCGTATTTCGTTCTTTTATAATTTTCGTTTCTCTGCTTATTATTTTACATTTTATTTCCTTGTGTATTACGTAGTTACGGGCATATTGGTGTTACATTTGTCACAATACTAAGTTTATATTATAAAGAAAAATGAACGTAGGATAATAATTAAAACGACTACGTCATTGAACGAATGAACAATAAATATAAATCAGTACTTTACGGTACACTGGGTCAGGAGCGCTCCGTCCGTACAAAATATCATAAGCACACGATTAATAACTAATGGCTATGCATATACTTTGAAGTCATATCTTACCCATATATCGTTGGTTTCAAAAAATGTATATATTTTTAAAAATCGATTGGCGTATGTGTGTAAACTCCCTATAGATTTCGAAACAGCTGGACCGATTTCGATGAAAGTTACAGGGAATCTTAATATTGGCCTAACAGATAATTC
Source organism: Bombyx mandarina (assembly GCF_030267445.1). Taxonomy (NCBI): domain Eukaryota; kingdom Metazoa; phylum Arthropoda; class Insecta; order Lepidoptera; family Bombycidae; genus Bombyx; species Bombyx mandarina. The sequence goes on along the minus strand of NC_143228.1, from coordinate 2,834,918 downwards.
TGGGAAATTTGGCAGCAATCAATTCAAAGTAAAACTAAATATCGACCGGCAAAGCGGGCCACGTTTGATTAACTATTCAATCTCTTACACACTTCATTGATTTAGATTACGTTTGAAGAAACTATTTTTACGCAATATCTTGTTTTGATAGACTTGAATGTTTAAAAAGCGAATGTATTATGAAATATATTTTGTTCTATTGCTAAACAGAGAGCTGAGCTGACGGCTCATTAACTTATTTTCGCATTACCAAACTAAGAACACAAAAGAATTTATCTGTGAGACTAATATAGACAGAGTCGAAAATTTTTGTATGTGATATCAACTTGGAGATTTTCTTGGGGCTCTCTCAGGAGACTTCGATACTGGAGAGCGTTTAGATATGAAGGGTAGATAAATATGATAAATGAAAAAACATCCTCTGTTGTAACTCCTGTAATCTATATCAGATTGGATGTGATCTCGTTTGAACCAATGACGTATCTATAACGTCATATCAGCATATTTTTATTTTATTTATTTTGTAGACGCGTGATCGAGCTCAGGGCCCGCCTGGCGTAGACTGGTATCTGAAGCCTATCCTGGAGGATATGGAGCAGCCACCTACATTGAGACTTGAAATCTATGTCTCGATTGTTTAGTCATAATTACGAGAACACAGTAGTGCTCTGCAATAATCCTTATTCAGCTTTCACTGCACATCAGCGCTGTGACGTAACAGTCGGCGATTCTGTTCAGCGGTAGATATATTGCGTAAAAACGAGTTGTTACAACACCAAAGGCGCGGAATCCGTCTGCGTTCGTAGCTCACTATTTTGTTCAGTGGTTTCTAAAGGATTCCTAAAGAACGAATCGTAAAATTTTAAACCATGTACATAAGTTTAAAATGAAAAGATCATTTTTAAATGTTTTGCGGAGGTAATTGAGTTCTATGTTCGTTGCATGTCACGTAGTAAATATAAACACACTCAAATTTCGAATTGAATTAAACAATATAAGATTTTATGAACACTCTAATATATAATAATAAAATAAAATGCAAAAAACCTAGTTGCTGGTAGCGTTTTTAAATGTTTAAATCATAATTTACTTTATGGAACCCACACTTAGTGTTAGATGGTTACAATTTTTTTCTATTTGACGGCCACTCTGTGAAGAGACAACATTGGCTCTTTGAGATTTGTTTGGACGCTGTCTGCTGTGTGCTATGACCATTATCGTGTCGAAGTATCCATGTCACAGACAACAATTGTTTGTATGTCCCTCTTCGTCTAACACGAAAATTCACTTCTTTTCGCTCATCGCCGCTCTTTTTAATTATAAAGGGGAAACCATAAAAACTAATCCGAGATTAATTTATAGAAAACGGCAAAATGCATAATGTTATACTCAAGATATGATATTAAATTTCTATTTTGGAACATTAATCAGATTATTGTTATTAGTTTTCCACTCTGCCAGCTACTGGGTTTTATTTTGTTTTATTAGATTGTTCATAAATAAATTCTTATATTATGTAATTCATCTACAAATTTGAGTGTGTTATACTACGAATTGCAGCTACAATATTGACCTTATATACCTTCTAGTGACTAGCTATCTAGTACAATTATTGTACCTAAGTAAAAGTAATAATAAGTCCACCACTGTATTACTTCATATCAAAATCTTTTTAGTTAAATACCTAAAATCGTATCAAAATATTCACAACGGGTACAAAAACTAACTATGTACATAGATGTGATTCTAGAATTTTCCAAGCATAGATTAAGTTCGAGTACTGAATTTCGCACGTCGAATGAAATAACGGCCAAGTCAATAGCCAATACACTTGCAAGCAAGCAAATTGAGATTGTGAAGGTTACGCGCTGTACGAAGTGAAATCCGAGTGACCCACTATCGACCTCATGTGCACTTACAACGGGTTAGTGACACGACTGAGACTATCTAAATATTTGTCGAACAATTAATGTTTGTCCGTAAATACAGTTGTGTAGATATTGCGAATTCAACTTCTTTTTATTGGTTAGATAGTTGGACGATCTTACCGCCCATCTGGTGGTTAAGTGGCTACCGGTGCCCCTGGGCATCAACAACGTAAATGCCGCCACCAACATTAAAACATGAGATCTAAGTATCTGTTCTGTAGTATAACGTACAACGGCTGCCTTATCCATCAAACCGAACTGTATTACTGCTTCACCGCAGAAATGCTTTGACAATGTCTTGTAATCTCATAGGATTTAGGAACTGTTCACATCAGAATTGCTTCTCCAAACTCAGTCGAGTTGCCTTTGAATTATTTATTGGGACGAGATAAGAGAACGAATCCAGTAACCATTTGTATTTACGTTCCATAAAAGACCTAATTTTATAGGTATTAAGTAATATATTACGAGACTGCTGTAATCTTGTATTTACTATATTACATAAATCTAAACAAAACAAATAAGTACTAGGTAAATGGATAAATATCAATATACACTCACCTTAAATTAGCCAGTTCTGAACAAGAATTGGCCAGTAAATAATCTCCACTGAGTAGAGCAATTTTATTTCCGAACATCATATCATCAGGTTCTTCAGTTATGGAAGCTCGCTGTCTCGCGTTCATGTTGACGAGACCTTTGTGCACCAAATGCGAGGTCCGGATCATCTCGGTGACTTCGGCTAAGGCACGCTGACTGTAAATACTCTTAAAAATTAAATTCACGTAGACGTATAACTAAAGTCACGTAATATTGGCTGTTAAAATAAATCTTCCGGTATTCGGCAACACCGTCTCATTGTGACCCCGGCTTAGGACTCATTTCGATTCTAGAGGTGGTGGATATTATGAATCACGTACTTGGACCGAGATGTCTATCGGTCTTATCTTCAAACGGCATTTGAAAATATGTACTGCGGTTGGTGTTTGAAGGTGAGTTGTAGCGGACAGAGTATGTAATGGCATAAAATACTTCAAGAGTCCAAGGCTCGAGCCTATTATTTGCCCACCAAGTTATATTTTTAAGGTTGGGCCTACATATGAGTCGTCTATTATCAAAGGTGGCAATCTGTGCATTTGGACAAAAAAATGTTATTGATATGTCAATACAGATTGATTTGAATATAATTGTCGCCTTCAAAGAATACGGTTCAAAGCCTGCATTAAATAAAGGTTAATACTTAACCTGTTATTTATCTAAGATGTCGTTCAGAAGAGTTTTGTGACTGCCAATGGAATACAAAGTCAATAATTCGTTTTTCTGATTTAAGAGTCATTGTCCAAAAGTCACATTGCCGGCTTTGATACTAGTCGACTCATATGTAAGTGTTTAGATACTGTATCATACATTACAAAAATATATATATAGGATTGCGAAAATAAATACATAGCTGTAGCACTGGAAAGGGGTGTGATAATTTAGCGATTATTAATTTTATAACATTATCAAAACGAAATACATGGTAGTCATATGGGTATATATTTTAACTGAACTTGAATTTATACATAATATGTTTACTTTTTTCATTTTTTATATATTTTTTTTATTCTTTTACGGTGTAAAGTCGCGTTTTTTACTGCTGTTATTCTAACGTTTTGAATACTTTAGAGTTTTCGTGGTCATAGACGATTATTTTTCTATATTTTCCCTTGACACTTCAACTCCCGCATAATTGGATCATATGATCCGAATGCATCCATTAGACCTAGAGTACTTCGTAAACAATTTTTTTCAATACATAAATTAAGAGTTGCGAGTATCCATTCTTAAATATAATCGATGAAGCAAAATTCCATAAGAAGCAGTAACTTAAGCCCATAAGGGTCAAGTTAATTCAATTTCAGTAGACATCTTATGTTTCCGGGTAGTGTGTGTACACTCGGAAGACAATGCCTCGTAGAATCAGGAAAACGAAAACTTGCAGAACGACTTTCGAAAGTTCGTGACATTTACATAGTGCTCTTTTCTGGCTTGTAAGTACGTTCGACGTCACGAGTGCAATATCGCAGAAGAGAAACTGCTGTTTAATAACACTGTACAGTTTGATGTTTGTGAAGCAATGGACGTAACGAATGGAAGTAATGAATCATTAATTACTATTGTTACTTTTTATCCCAATCTCAGTAGATTAGAAAATATTCAAATAGGCTATAGTGGAACTGAGTAAATTAGCAGACCGACAACAATACAGCTACCACAACTATCCATTTTTGTTTTTTATTGCTTCGATGGGTTTGCAAGCTCATAGCCCACCTGGTATTAAGTGGTTACCGGAGCCCTTATACATCTACAACGTATATGCTGCCATCCACCTGGAGACATGAGTTCCAAGTCTCAGTTTTTACCGGACTGAAACGCATTACTGCTTCACGGCATAAACAGGTAAGTTGGTGGTACCTACCCATGCGGACTCACAAGACGTCCTACTACGAGTAATTGCGCAAATTATAATTTTACGGGTTTGATTTTTATTACACGATGTTATTCCTTCACCTTGGAAGCCAATCGTGAACATTTGTTAAGGACGGTCATTGGGAAAATTGGTACCTGCCAGCGGGATTCGAACATCGATGGATCGTTACATACGAATGCACCGGACGTCTTATGCTTTAGGCCACGACTACCTTATGACGACGTATTTAGGTAAAAATTGCTAGAAATTGCCACTTGAACAGTGCAGTCTGTATCGTGAGAAGCGTTGTCACAATTAATTTCGCATATCTTCCGGGTGACCATGTTTCTGGGAGAAAAATAACGAACTACTCGTGAAGTATTGATTACTCAAGTACTTAAAGATTCTTTCGGATCATAATAAATAAAACAAAATGACGTATTTTTATGTGAAGAAGACATACGAGAATGCACGTTTTGTGTTAGTGGACAGCGAATTTATATTATGTTTTTTTTTAAGTTTCGCTGAGTCGTCATTGCCAAATTATTTTAAAGACTAATCTCGTACTTTACTCATTTTGTCCCTTATCTTCAATGTAAATTCTTAACCCTAGTAGTATTTCATCACGCATATACCGTGACGTATTCGAAATATCGGAAATAACAAATATGATGCAAGTCGTCGTGGCCTAAAGGATAAGACGTCCGGTGCATTCGTATCGAGCGATGCACTGGTGTTCGAATCTCGCTGGCGGGTACCAATTTTTCTAATGAAATACGTACTCAACAAATGTTCACGATTGACTTCCACGGTGAAGGAATAACATCGTGCAATAAAAATCAAACCCGCAAAATTATAATTTGCGTAATTACTGGTGGTAGGACCTCTTGTGAGTCCGCACGGGTAGGTACCACCGCCCCGCCTATTTCTGCCGTGAAGCAGTAATGCGTTTCGGTTTGAAGGGTGGGGCAGCCGCTGTGACTATACTGAGACCTTAGAACTATATCTCAAGGTGTGTGGCGCATTTACGTTATAGATGTCTATGGGCTCCAGTAACCACTTTACACCAGGTGGGCTGTGAGATCGTCCACACATCTCAGCAATAAAAAAAAAAAAAAAAAAAAAATGATCCATAACTTTTCTGTACATTATTTATTACTTGTGGGAGAAACTTTTTTGGATAGGAAGTAGGTTATGAATACAATGACCAGTTTATGTATCATATGTACCAGAAAAGAGGACACCTGGCTGTAAACAAGATCTTGATCCAAAAACAATTTTTTGATCCATTATTCTTACAATATGCTACAATCCAAATAAAATATTTTAACACACAAATAATTACTAGTATCCATTAGTGACTGCCTATATTTTTAATAAAATAACTGCTCTGGAGGTCAAAATACATAGAAGACTAGTTGTAAAATAGCAACAGCAGAAACACAACTTGCTTTAATAATATTCAATAAAGTCCTCAACTTTTCAAGTTCACCAGATTATCCTCAAAACTTCCCACAAGAATAAAATACTACGTTTTAACTTTGTTTACAAATTAAGCCTGTTTTTATGACTATTCATATGAACATTTCATTACTGCTCCTGTCCTGGTGAAACTGGAAAGGCTTTAGGGCAACCAGTAATCATTCAATCATAAAAAAAAACACTGCTCAAACTGATAAATCAATATAGGATCCTATCTAATCTATTATCCTACATAATTCTAGTTACTATAAACTCAGGGAGCAATTTAAACCAAAGAATGTTTATCAATATATGCTTGTAGAGCACACAATCACATAATCCCTATTTTATGCCAAGGTATCCAGAATCAAAATAGTCTCCTGAAAGAGATGATATATTATGAATTAACAGAACTCACCTATGTAATACTCCTGCAGCCTTGTCCTGCTCCATGTCAGGTATCTCTGGACTGTGACCAGCAGCTTTAGACACCAGCAAGACAATGAGACCCCATGCTTGCATATTATTCTTACCATTGTAAATTAGATTTCTGTATGAAAGTAAATAGAAACAATTAGAACAACTCCAAAAAAATGATCATTATCTTGCCTTACTTGATTACTAGTTTTAAAATAATTCAAATTAATTCTTGATGTTTTAAATTAATTGTGCTAAAATTTAAGGGTTCATTTTAATTAATTTATCCCTTTGGAATATTATGAATTATTCATTGGAATTATATTTATTTTACTATAAAAAACATATTATGCAAATTTTTAACAAAAATAGGTTTCGTTTAGATCTGATTGTACTGGAATTACTACGCTGTACTCACTTGGCAGTTTTCAGTAAAGGATGATTACTGCCAACTAGTTTGCGTAGATGAAGCGCAACATTCGCAATCTCATCGCTCAAGATCCACCTTAAGCTCAGGAAGGATGTGGGATAGCCAACAATCTTCTCGGCTTCGCTAACAGCTCTGTTCCAATCCGGCTTGGAGTGATGTTGGGCAACACTACCTCTCTGAGTGCTATTTGTGCTTAGTTCCTTCGCGCAAGGTCCCCCAAGTTTCGCAATTAATGCGCTTGATGAGGAAACTTTCACCAAATCACATCTCACAGCACACTTCAAATGACACAATCTACTGAAACTCATTTTTCTGAATGTTTAAAATTTGATTCTAAGCTTTAGTTTAATTTAAACAAAAAAATATTTTCGAATTATTTCGAAATGTTTAATTTGTTTTAGTTTTACGTATATTAATTTTCAATTAAGATTTCCCGTTTTATTTTACTATTTTTAATAATTAATATCACAAATTTTGTGCAAGACTACACAAATCAGATATTATGTTTCGAAATAAATTTTCAAACTTATTTTACGTGCAAACTTCCCGCGGTAAATTTCACGACTACATAGATAACGAATTTTTTAAGTTTTTAATTCACTTCACTCAACAATAGAGGTGGCGGATGAAATCAACTATTCAAAGAATCGATTCATTCCAGCAAAAATCTCGATATGTAAACCGAAAAAATCAGTGAATCGATCCAGTAAATTAATCTCATATAATGGCGATGGCGATCATTTTTAGTCTGTTTTAATTACAACCGCAAAACAATCTACAACTAAAAATAGATTCATACAATGATAAATACAATAGACGCGACTTATTTCTTTTATTCTTTATTCTTTATTGTACACCCAGTTAATATTACAGTAATTGCGATAAGATATAAAAATGGCGAGCTTAACTCAACAATAGAGTTTTCTACCAGCTAACCGTTGTTATAGAAGAAAAGCTTTACATGAGTGGGTAGAAGAGTACAATCTAATCAATTTACTTATTGATACACTAAACAATAACATACATACACACATAAATAACATAAACATATACATACACGTACATATATAATGAAATACATAAAATAAATACATATAAGTAACACTAAATTGATAAATAGTGCTCCTTTAATGCCTTCCTCAATACTTCAAGTGAGAGACTTGCCCGGATTGAGTGTGGAACTGAGTTCCACAGATGCACAGAGTGTACAGTGAACGAACCGCCACGCCGTAGCGGTGCGTATGCATAAATTTTGTAACCTTTCCAGTTTGTTCCATAGCCCCTCCGCGGCGTCGAGGAAACAGACATCCGCATAGTCAAGGAGAGGAAGCATAAGGGATTGGGGCAGGGTGACTTTAGCTTCAAAGGGCAAGAAACGCTGAAGACGCTTGAGAGACTGAAACGTGCAATACACTTTCCTGCTAACTAAATTTAGCTGACTGGACCAAGAGAGATGACAATCAAGAACGATACCTAGGTTTTTTGCTGTTTTAGAATAAGCGATTGGAATTCCATCTAGCGTCACAGGGGGCAAATTAATGTGGTCAATTGTGTTGTATCTATAGGAACTACCAATTACTATGACCTGTGATTTTGGTGGATTCACAAGAAGTCCAAAAGATTTAGCCCAAGCACTAATTCTACCGAGATCTCCATTGATTTCACCAATAGCTAGAGCAACAACATCAGCTTTATAATGTCTATAAATCTGAAAATCGTCAGCGTAGAGATGGTAGTGAGAAGTCAGCACCTGAGTGATTTCATTAATGAAAATAGAGAAAAGGAAAGGAGATAGTACGCCACCTTGAGGTACACCCGCAGCTAAATCACACCATTTCGAAGTAGCATCATCAGAGCGGACACATTGCGAGCGTCCCCGAAGATAAGATTCAAACCAGGTTAGAGAAAGTGGAGATACATTAAGACATCCAAGGATACTTAGAAGGATGTCAAAGTCTACTGAGTTAAAAGCACTGCTGAAGTCCAATAAGGTCAACACGGTTAGCTGCCCCACAACAATCGCGTGGCGAATGTTGTCAGTGACCTTGAGCAATGCAGTGACCGTGCTGTGGCCTTGGCCGAAACCAGACTGAAAAGAGTTGAGGAGATTGTTTTTATTAAGCTAGATAGTGAGTCTGTCTTTGGACTAAACCCTCCAAGACTTTAGAGAGAATGGGAAGTATTGAGATTGGACGAAACTGAGAAAAAGAGGAAGTATTAGGGACCTTAGGAAGTGGGAGAACATGAGCCTTTCTCCAGCTACTTGGGAATGAGCCTTTTGAGAGAGAGAAGTTAAGAATATATGTAATGATAGGGACAAGCTCATCCACAAGCAGAAGGATCATCTGAAGTTGAATCCCATTCTCACCCACAGCCCTAGTGGAAATAGAAAGGATGGATCTCTTAACGTCACACTCTGTAACCGGAGTGAAAGTAAAACGAGTGCACATGGGTAAAGGCCTTTTGGAAAGTTGCAAAAGTGTAGATGACTTTATACTGTCACTAAGAATAATGGGAGCTTGAGAGAAATGCTTATTTAAAGTGTCGAGGTTAATAGTAAAGGAAATTTCGTTTAAGTGTTTGCCAATTCCTAGTGAATTCAGGAATTTCCAGATTTGGCATGTGTTCAGACCTTCTAGGGAGCTATGAATATGGCGTCTTTTGGCATCTGTTCACATCCGATTGCAACGATTACGAAGTTTCTTGTAAGTTGTAAGATTGTCTTCCGTTGGGAGCTTTCTGTATCTGCGTTTAGCCTTATCTCTCCTAGCCATCATCCGCCTAATTGAGTCGGATAACCATGGTGAGGGTAACTGTTTAACTCTGACACGTCTGATGGGAGCATGTTTATCATAAAGAAGCGAGATATTGATGTGAAACATCTATAGCCGCACGTAAAACCGATTTCTGGCGTGGCGACACATGCCGTGGCGACGCGTCGCCATGCGCAATCGACTGTGCGATTCTCTCCCACTCGATCCGGCGTTAAGCCATCTCTCTCGCTACACTGAGCTCGGATACCTATAGTGTATACTCCGTAGTGTATACAGTGTTGTTTACTACAGTACACATAACCTGTGTTTTACTTGAAAACAAATAATTTTTTCGTATTATTTTATTTTATCATTAGGACATAATATTTAGTTCCTATCACAATCTGTTCTTTTCTGCATATTACTTTTACAAAATAATGTCGATGTTTCACATCTGCCAGGCGTCCCGTGACGGCTCACATTTTTTTTTTATCTTACAAAAAGCTAAAAAAAAGCTCATAAGCAGTTTGATGTGAGAAAAGTAATATGATCTGTGGTGGGTTAAGTTGGTAACGGTTGGTTAGTATTGCATATAAAAATTGGCGTCCTTATTATTTAACTCTTGTGAGACGTGATTAATTGATTTCAATTTATTTTGCATCCTAATCAAACAACATAGCAAACAAAATGAAATGCTGTATAGTGGCCTTAAATAGCAGGATTAAATTCCGTCCCGTAAATAAAACTAAAATTATCTAAACAATAAAAAAAATGGTGCGCGTGCAGCTTGGTACTCGCGAAAGAAGTTGAACTTCTTTTGCGGTGTGCAGTATTGTGATTTTCTTCATTTTTCATCCTTAAATCATATTTGTCTTTTAATAGGCAATATTTGTATAAGAGAAACGACCTAGCTCGCGTTGTTCTTTCTCTCTCTCCACGGTCGAGTGGTTCGCGAGACATTCTGTCTATTTTCTCACTCTCGCTTCTGCTAAATTTTATCTTTTCTATCTAGCGGTAATAAATCTGTTGCGAGCTAAGTTTTACTCTCAACGCGCTTACAGAAATTTACACTTTAAAATTCAAAATTCAAATCCAACATGATGATGGTACTTACATTAAAGTGTGTGTTACAAATGTTGATCAGTATTTTCACAACACATATAGAATTCCGAACGAGTCCTTAAATTTTACTAAATAATATTTTTAAAACAAAAAAACATAAAATAAATTTACATTCTGCCAGAGAAGTATGGTGAGAAACATCTTGAAAATAAAAAAAATTCAAAAGATCTGCCACACTGATTTAAGATTAAAAACTAAAGCCATCGACGCTTTCAGCTATTTCCAAAAACTTAAATGGCGATGGGCTGGACATGTTGCGAGACTTAGCGATAATCGCTGGACTAAAAAGACAACAACACCGGTAGATCCACTAGAACAGAGAAAAAGAGGAAGACCAAACGCACGCTCAGTAGACATCATAAAAGTAGCAGGCATTGAATGACCGCAAGCGGCACAGAAAGGAGAATACTGGTCATCTCTGGAGGCCTAAACCTTCCATTGAGAGGGTTTTTGCTAACAAAACTATAATTATATATATTGAATTGTACCATGACGTACAAGCAAGATATAAAAGGCTTTTTTATATTTATTTATTTATGTATTCTTATATATAATATAATATCATAAATATAACTTGTCAGTAACTATGAAAATGCATAATGCATTGCAAAACGAAAAAGAGCCAGGAAGTGTCTTCTCGGTTTCATCCAAAATATACATTGACATTTCAGTAAAATCCTTCCAGCTAATTAATACGATTTCTCATTTTAGTTTATCTCATCGCGTTTCACTCTTTTCAATTTTATTTTATTTCATCCAATTATCATTTTCACATAAATCAATTTAAGTTCATTCCGCATTTTTCACATTTTATAGAACAAATTACTATAACAAGTACATTGTAGTAAAATAATAAACGAAGATATGTGTAAAATCAACGTTAAGAATACTGGTTTTGTAAAATCTGACTGCTAAAATGAAAACCAGTTGGAAAAGCAACGTGATATTATTTTCAAATCGATTTTTTAAAGATGGAACGACAAAGACTCGATCTCACAATATGAAAATTTAGTATCATAGTCTGTGGCCACTGGCATATTATCTATGCTGTGTTGACAACTTTGACAGGAATAAAGACAGGGTTCACATTTCATCAAAAATACTGTAACAGTAAATCGCGCAGCGCTGGTCAGTGTAGTCGTCTGTAGAAAGGTCACTACATGTAACCGGTGGATTGTGGTTTTAGTGTCTTCATTTCACAACTTAATACTTACTCTGCAAATCTAGTATTAAAATACAAAAAACCTTACCTGTGAAAGTGAAAACGTTGCTTAGTGCTATTTTCGAGTTACGCTTTATTATTTTATCGAACTTACTTTGAGGTGAGGTTTTTTTACATTTTTGTGTAATTGATATTACCCGATAAATCTGACAAGACAACTATTTTGGAAAATAATTTGTAATTTGCGCACATGTAATGCTTAAAACCATAGCCCAAGAGCATGTCCTTCAATAAATGATAATTAAGCTTTTGGAAAACAATTCTCAATAGTTCACCTCAACAAACATTTAAATAAAATGTTGTGTATAATCTTAATTATATTTTAACTAAATTAAACACAACCGGTAAATGATCAGGATACCCCAGCCTAATTTTCCTGCCCCAAAATTTCCCAATGATTTCATTGCACGTTTTTGTGGTAAGCAAGTAGTTCACATTATATAGGCACATTAAATTTTTACACATTACAAACACTTACATTAAATTTCGATAGCATTACGTTATTCAATTTCAGTTTTTTTTATCATAAAACAATTTGAAACAACTACCTACTTAAAATAAATGAAAATAAAATGTTATTTTCCACTTACTGAATTTTAGTTGTAGTCTAAGAGGTAAAAATGTCTAAAATTGTAACATTATTCACAGATTAGATGTAAAAACGGCATGGTTTTACTGTTATACCCTTTTTACTGTACCACAGTTGAGAGAGTGTTCATTTTCTCAAAAATATTTGATGTCTAGAGTTTATTTATACTTGTCAATAAAATAATTGGGGACTTTTTAATTAGAACCATTTGAAAGTGGAACATAACTGTGTCCAGACGAAATCAAAAACACCTAATCCTGTTCTTAAATGATAAGCTCATAAAATAGATTTACAACATGTCCTCAATCATTCTGGTACTAAACAAACTAATTGGGTTAACAAGCAATAATGACAGTGATAAATTAATGTAGTATGGTTGGTGAAAAAATTTCTGCAATTCTTTTTATAAATTCAATGTTCTAGAGATAATCTTCAAATTGAAATGTGAAGTGAAAGAAATATAATACATACTTGGTTCATGAGAAAAAATTTACATATTTAATTTTTAAATTAGTTATAGATAGTAATATCATTTAAAATCTTAGTTTATTGTATGTACTTTCTGTTGATGGAGCATAAAAATTACAATACCTATATACATTCAACATAATAAGGAAAAAAATAGTTGATAGTAATTATAAAAATAAATTTCTACAATTTTTATTCCATTTAGATTTGAACTCAGCAAGCTGCCACTTACAATATTGTATTTCCACATTCTTAAAACTAGTATGTATGACATTTTTGAATCAGTTAACGGCAGTTTAATGGTACCTGTCTGATTTTTATTTTCCATCCCATAAATGAAAGATTGAACTCATGGACCATCTGGTGTTGTTTTTACTGAAATCTACAGACATCATAATGTTGATGCTGCTTCACACAGTAAGACTTCAGGAGAAAGTGTTTCTTTTTCTCCCCTACCTAATTGTTGGTAGACTAAGAGGCTATTCCGACTTCGCAAGGGCCGGTATGAATGAACCGAAATAAGAGAATTTCTAATACTAGACCGAGCAGGCTTTGCAGAATCGGAAACACGACCCACTGAAAAGTTCCGGCAAGAAACTCAGTGGGTTGTCTATTGTGCAAGTTCACACGTCAAACACTTCATTGTAGTCAACAAGTTCGATAACAATGTCAACCAGGGCTTAAAGAGCCTAAAAATTTGTTAATATATTCCTCTAAATATTTGTCGGCTGATGCTGGAGGGTAGTCATTATCCGCCGATACGGTTATCTGGTCACCAGGTTGTTGCTGAGCGGAGGCGGCGTGTGATCCCACTTCTGATGACGGAGAAGGGACCGCCGTAGTGTTTTTAAAAAGTGTGACGTCAGCCTTGCGACGTCACGGTCATTAATTTGTTGACGAATGACTCATGTTTGGGTTTCCGAAACAAAACTTCACGAGAACTTCACGAAAACTTCGTATATTGCACGAGAAGCATAACAACGTTACAGAGATATCCGTACAGTACAACGGCTCGGACACGAATCAATCAGTGCTAGACAGCACGGCCGTATTTATGGGGCTTCGTACCCGTGAGCGTGTTGACACGTTTTAAACACGTGAGCGTGTTTACACGTTTTTCAAACACGTGAGCGGGTTTACACGTTTTTCAAACACGTGAGCGGGTTTACACGTTTTTCAAACACGTTTTAAAGTATTGAAATTACAATAAAAGGAACTGTTTAACATCAATTTCTTATCACAGAGTAATTAGTTGATGATCAGTAGGTAAATAGTCATATTTGCGCCGACACGGCCATACTGACAGGCGGTGCGCGCTCTGCACCAGCCGCCCATGTATGGTGTATCACCAGAGAGTTCTTGGAGTCCATCTGAAACAATGGAATGTCTGTTTCTGAGATTGGTATCTGTGTACCTTTTTATGTTACTTTGAAAGTAACTTATTTTGTGTAGTTTTATATTGTGACGTACACTGTGGTACTATGTAGTGGACGTACACTGTGGTACTTATGTAGTGGACGTACACTGTGGTACTTATGTAGTGGACGTACACTGTGGTACTTATGTAGTGGACGTACACTGTGGTACTTATGTAGTGGACGTACACTGTGGTACTTATGTAGTGGACGTACACTGTGGTACTTATGTAGTGGACGTACACTGTGGTACTTATGTAGTGGACGTACACTGTGGTACTTATGTAGTGGACGTATACTGTGGTACTTATGTAGTGAGCGTAATTTTATTAATCAAAAATAAAAACTTATCCTTATGCCGATTGTTGATTTTGTTGTTCGACCATCCTGGTTTGTGAAGTAGATGGTAGAGGTTCATCGGCTGATGTCAGGATGGCCGTGTCGGCTGATGCTGGAGGGTAGTCATTATCCGCCGATACGGTTATCTGGTCACCAGGTTGTTGCTGAGCGGAGGCGGCGTGTGATCCCACTTCTGATGACGAGGGGTTTGGTCCAGAGGAACTTTTAAAAGCAGTGACGTCAGCATTGCTAACTTCACTGCCTTCACTATTCAGCGCACTCATCGCAAACAATAAAACACAACCAGAAAACACTAAACAATTTATTTTACAAGACACCAGAGGGTTCTCAAAATAATAGTTTTATAATCACAATTATAATAAAACAATAGGTAGGTACTCACAAGATATAATACACCAGCTCACCACGTCTTCACCGCCCGGCGCTCGAACAAAAAGTGTTTTAACATTCGTCTATCGTAGTTTCGTGCGCCAGCGAAATTAAACACTAAAAGATGGCGTAGGGCGGCAAAACGTCAACGCACTATTTAAATTGCAACTTCTCTAAATGATTAATTTTAATTACAAAAATAATTCGTAAACTAATTAAACATTTCGAAAGTAATTATGAACAATTGAATTAATTTTTAAATCTTAATCAAAGTTGAAACATCCGGTCTACAAATGGCGACGAATGTTTCAACTGTTAAACAACTCAATAATTTCATCAATTCATTTTAGGTTTTATTCTAACGCAAAACACATTCCAAAAATCATAAAACTAATTAATAACTAAAAACAACCAATTTATTCGACACAATGATTGATTTCATAATCAGAACAATTACATTTGTTAATTATCATGGACTTGCGTCGACATATTCTATAAACTATATATTTATATATGTGTTTACGTATTTGTGTATATGTGTACATACATATATTTACATTTGTGGTTTGTATGTAGTTTTGTGTACGTATTTGTATTTTAATTTATATTTTAATGCACCTACCATTATTTACCTTTGCTTGACTGGTGGAGAATGCCTTAGGCAGTAAGTCCACCATTGTAAATATTACATGAAGTGTAAAATAAATAAATTGTAAAAGCACTAATCTGCAAGATCCGACCAGACATGTTTAAGGTGACGTCGGCTTTGCTTTGTACCGTTGTAGCGGACGGTTTCTTATTTAGATATTTATACTTTCTTTGGATTTGTTAGGAGGAAGATTTTTACAATAAAATAAAATAAAATTATAATGCGACTTTCATGGCTGACAGTTTATTCTTACTGACTTTAGAAACAAAATTTAAAAATTATAAAAATATACTTAAATGACAGCTTTGCAACTAAACTTTTTACTGCGGTTCCGAACATGCCCCCGGATGTTGAAAGGTTTCCTTTCAACCCAAAACTAATCCGCAATCAGGGGACAAATCTTATTAAACGACCTCTTGATGACTTCGCTTGAAGTACGAATGTCTGCGACCCGGTTGACTCCGTCGGACCCTGGATAGACAGCTACTATGCGGCCCAGTCTCCATTTAAGTGGCGGGAGATTGTCTTCCTTCACCACAATCAGGCTGTGAAGCTTCAGCGATGACTGATTGGTGCGCCATTTTGTTCTTTGCTGCAGCTCACTAATGTATTCCTTTGACTATCTGGACTAAGCTCTAACCGCTGGAACCTGGTGAGATGGCTTAGCCGGCAGTCCTTGTACTCAGCAGCAGGCATTGCAGTAAGGGGTTGGCCAATGAGAAAATGCCCAGGAGTAAGCGGTATCATGTCATCGGGATCGCTTGATAGTGGAGTCAGCGGCCGAGAATTCAATATTGCTTCGATTTGCGTTAGGACAGTGATCAATTCCTCATAAGTTAAATTACAATTTCCCAATACTCTGTGCATATGGAATTTAATAGATTTAACCCCCACCTCCCAAAGACCCCCAAAATGAGGAGAGTAAGGTAGACACAGGTGGAAGTTAATACCTTCTTCGATCAAAGCATCAGGCAAAGAATTGCAATTGGATTTTAAGAATGTACCGATTTATACGCACCGACGAATGACGTACCATTGTCCGAATATATATGAGTAGGCTTAACTCTCCGTGATACAAACCGGCGTAGCGCAGAGAGAAAACTATTGCTGGTTAAATCACCTACTAATTCTATATGGATCGCCTTTGTTTTGAAACATACAAAAATCGCGATGGAGACCTTAACGATTCTACAACCTTGACCAAGGCGGTTAACGGACGAGATGGGTCCAGCATAGTCGATGCCTACACACTCGAACGGGCGACCAGGAGTGAGGCGGTGCACAGGTAAATTTCCCATAAGAGGAGTAACTGTTTGTGCTCGCATGCGAATACATCTTATACAATTATGGTAAGTGGCCTTGGCCAAATTGCGACCGCCAATAGGCCAGTGGACTTCTCTTATAGAAGCTAATAATAGTTGGGGCCCAGCGTGCATAAGCCTAATATGTTCAGCCTTGAATACGAGTTTTGTGAGAATGTGAGTGGACTGTAGGATTATAGGATATTTTTTCTCATACGAAAACTCCGACGCGTTTCCAAACTTGCCACCAACACGCATAATTTGAGCGTCATCAAGGAAGACATTGAACTTGTTGAGGGGACTTTTAGGAGATAACGAATGTCCCTGAGTTAGGAGCTTGTATTCGACAAACGAATCAGACTGAGCTTCCTAATAATCAAGTTCAAAGCGTTCTGTAACTCTTTAGAGCTTAAATGACTGATTTATGGATATAGCTTTCTGCATACATGTATTGCATGTAATTTACTAGGCAACATTTTAAGCCAGCCTAACACAATCGTCGAGTCAGTCCAAAAAGTAGTATGCCTGACCTGACCCGGAGTGAATCAATAGCCTTCTCATAGAGGCGCACTCCTACCAGAGCCCCGCAGAGCTCCAACCGAGGGATCGTCGTTAGCTTTAATGGAGCCACTTTACTCTTGGCCATAAGTAACGAGACCTTGATTCGTCCATACACGTTCGCGCTTCGTGCATAAAGGCAAGCACCATAGGCGCTTTGTGACGCATCTGTAAAAATGTGGAGATCCGCGTAAGTATAAGCCTCGCAAACAATAAGGCGAGGGATGCGCAAATTATTTAAAAGCGGAAGGCTTTTAATTATATTAGCCCAAATTTTGGCTATTTCAAATGGGAGCTCTTCGTCCCATGATAACTTATGAACCCATAGCCGCTGCAATAGTATTTTAATAGGAACAATGCAGGGAGAAACTAACCCCATGGGATCAAAAATGCGTGCAGTGACCGAAAGCATAGAGCGTTTCGTAGAAGGCGAGGCTTCACACGAATCGACAGAGAAAGAAAGCTCATCTGTGGCTGTCTGCCAATTGAGGCCTAATGTCTTACACGACTCAAGGGATCCGATATTTAAACTGAGGGACGAACTATCGTCGCACGGATCACCGGTAAGACAGAGTAGAGGATCGTTGGACTTCCACTTGCGCAGAGGCATCCTGGCGGAGGCGAGCTCTGCGGCGGCAACTTTTCCTTAATGTCCAACGTCTCCTGAAATGAGTCAGACCCCGTGAGGAGATCATTCACGTAGAAGTCGTGAATGATGATCTCTGAGATCTTCTTGTCACTGCATTTAAGGCCGATCTGCTTAAGACATTACGGCAAGGTAACTAGAGTTGTCTGTTACTTAAGCAGTCCGCAGATCGTTTTAAGGGTACACGCACACGAAAACAACCATCAGCTAGACGTTTCGTATTTTTAACGAAATGTTCTAAACATTTTCGTTCCTCCTCGGAGTATGATGACTTAAGGCCGACTTCCTTCGGCTGCCAGAACCGCGACAGCAAGTTCTGAGTGTCATTAACGCCGAGATCAAGATCTTGAGAAATGTCTGCAAGTTTTGTAAAGTTGCACATTAGGGGAGCATATCCATGACCATCACTTAGATCCCCGGAAACCACCAACCAGCCAAGTCGAGTTTCCCAGAGGATCGAGATGTTATCTCCCAGATTGATCTTTCGTGTCCCGAGCAGATCCCAAAAGACATTAGATCCAATTATCATGTCAATTTCTGACGCCTTATAAAATTGGGGATCGGCTAAAATAATATTAGCGGGAATATTTAAATGCGAAACATCAAATGAATGGCAAGGCACGTCGTCAGTTATGGACGGCAATACATAACAAAGAAGACATTTGGAATAATTTTCAGTGCGTGAACTGAAAGAAACATAACACATTTTTGAAGTGTTCGTTCTAGTCTTATCGATGCCGAAAATAGGTTTATCTATATCAATATACTTGGCATTCAATAAGCGACCCGTTTTCTCACTAATTATGCAAGACGAACTCGCACAATCCAGAAGAGCACGTATGATGTGCTCGTGACCATTACTATCGACAACTTTAACGAGAGCCGTCGCAAATATACCATCTTTACTAATCTCTGAAGGTGCGGCGGCAGAATGCGTGGCTAACGTTAGGCCGTGGTTACCAGGAGGTTCAGGCTGGACGGCGGAGGTGATTGCCGTAGTGTCACGCTTAGGAGCGGGCTGATTAATTCTCTGTTTATTATTAGAATAGGTGTGCAGAAGCGTATTATGCCTACGCTTACATAAAGTACAACCACCTTTTTTGCAGCGATTCGAATAGTGACCACTACGAAAGCAGTTGTAACACACCTTGAACTGAGGAATTAATTCCCATCTCTGCTCATTATTAAGGCTCAGAAATTTATCGCAATTATAAAGATAATGCTCACCCTTACAGTGTGGGCACGATGTTGTACCGGAACCAGAAATAATACTAGCGCCGTCACTCGACGACGGCTGCGTTCCGGAGACAGAAACTAATGTTTTAATTTTCTGACCTTTAGGCGACTGTGGTGGCTGAACTTGTGTGTGAGGAAGGTTAGGGCGAGTAAATTCCATCGTTTCTAATAGATCGGCCCGGTTACGAATGAAATCGAGAAATATGGACAAAGAAATGGGCTTTTCTTTATCAAGACGACCTTTGCACTCTTCCCATTCACGCAGCGTCTTCTGTTCGAATTTACGACTCATCTTTCGGATGAGAAGAGTGTCCCAATGATCAGTCGGTTCACCCAGCGACTCTAAAGCTCTCAGGCTTTTATTCAGCTGATCTATGAAACGTCTTAAATTAAACGAAGATTCACTCTTTATTGCGTCTACATTAAATAAATTATTAACGTGTGTTTGAATTAATAGGCGCTTATTATCGTACCTCTCACATAACAGCTTCCACGCCACAGAATAGTTGCTGGCAGAGAACTGAATCTCCTGAAGTAGTACAGCAGCAGAGCCTTCTAGCGAGGCCCTGAGGTAGTGGAATTTATTAATTTCTCCTATCGCCTCGTTCGAATGTATAAGACTACTGAAGGTGTCATGGAATTCCAGCCAATTGTTATATGAACCATTAAATTTGGGTAGATTAATGGTAGGTAATTTAACCAGGCGATGATTGCTCACATGAGAACAACTCTCAAAACTATGCGCATCGGTTTGTAACAGTTTAGAATTACGAGAAAGAATCTCCTGAGCCTGTGAAAGGGATTTGTAATAAATCGATTCGAAATCTTCTCTCTCTGTGCTTTGCGAGCTGAAATCGTCAGCGAGGCATTCTATTTTAGTTTGTACTACGTCATATTGTTCAAATAATAATTCGATCTTACCGATTCTTAATTGCAATTCATTTACTTGTTGCTGATTCAACGTACCGCTCAATTCCTCGATGTACTTTCTGAATGTAGTCAATCGGCC
Source organism: Bombyx mandarina (assembly GCF_030267445.1). Classification (NCBI taxonomy): domain Eukaryota; kingdom Metazoa; phylum Arthropoda; class Insecta; order Lepidoptera; family Bombycidae; genus Bombyx; species Bombyx mandarina. Next base: position 2,814,533 of record NC_143228.1, on the reverse strand, counting down.
TTTTAGACTAGCTCGTTTTTTAACTAACTCCTTTTCTTCTTTCTCACTCATTTCGGAATTATTTGGGCAGAAGCGGGCTAGTTAATCTGGCATTGATAGAAGTTACAATTGAAATAATGAACTATAATGACAACTAAAATGAACTATACAGTCACACTATTATGTACGCACCTATAATTAATAAATAAATAATAATTTTACAAGTGTGAGAGACATAGACTATTACCAAAAAAATGCCAACAAAAACACATTAAACAAACCACATAGTTAACCCAGCTTGTAATATGATAAATATAAATAATCTAAACAAAAAACAGAGTAATGGGTTACACATCACTAATTTGTCCTGAATATCAAACTTTGATCACTTCCCTTATTTCCTGGGTATCTCGGCTCGATGGACCATGTAGCGGACGGTTTCTTATTTAGATATTTATACTTTCTTTGGATTTGTTAGGAGGAAGATTTTTACAATAAAATAAAATAAAATTATAATGCGACTTTCATGGCTGACAGTTTATTCTTACTGACTTTAGAAACAAAATTTAAAAATTATAAAAATATAAATGACAGCTTTGCAACTAAACTTTTTACTGCGGTTCCGAACAACCGTCGCGCGACGCCTCAGATATGTAGTTAACAGTGGCCACAATAAGAGTGTTATTGTATTGGGTCGCTTTTTCAAAATAGAGAAAGAGAAATTGTCAATTGTCTAGTGGCAGTCCCACCCTTCAAAGTGGGATGTAGGACTGCTTAGAGACAGAAATAGGCAAGATGGAGCCACCTACCTGTGTGGGTTTACAGGACATCCTGTTACCATTAAGTAATTATGCATTCTTCAAAATGTTGCTTTATCACATGATTATTTTTCTGTCATTGTGGAAGTCCCTGTGTTCATTCATACATTGCTTGACACAAGCACACCAGGCATTATATCCTTTGGGCCACTTTTTGCAGAATTCCATCTAGTATATTAATTAAAAAAATCAATAATGTATATTCACATTCTAAAACAAGTGTTAACATCCAAAATTAGTTAAGATCAAAGTATCTTACATCTCACAGTTTAATAGTCGAGTCATTATTTGTCATACGCTTTTGTTATAAGTACATACAAGTTTGACAAGTTTACAACTAGAATATTTGGTATATTAATGCTGGGTGTCATTGAACTAGTCTTAGTTTTATTAAATAGCTACGCCGAATAAATCATGCACTGCGAGAACAGCAAAACAAAATAACATCTCTATAATCCATTATTTATGTTGATACAACTTTATTCTGTCAAACGTTTCCAAAATTTAATTTTTACGGTAGTAATAGGGTTAAAGTATGAAATTGCCGTTTTATTGTAATAGGTACTTCGAATTGACATAGAACCTTCATGGTTTGAGATTTTCGAGTGAAACTTTTTTCATATGGTACCTATGAGGTTCTTCTTTTAAAAAATGTGCAACATTCGATTATCGACTTTGTTGTTTTTTTTATTCAGCTTATTTAGACAAGTAAGATGGTTAGACAAGAAACTAACGCTGCAGAAACAGCTCGCAATATCAACGTTACCTTAGGATGGGACTGCTAATTAATGCACCGTGCGATTTTGGTTTAAACGCTTTCGTGATGGAAATTTTGATTTGAAGAACGAACCACGTGGAAGACCATGCACACATGAATAACAATGAATTGAAAGAGATGGTGGAAGCCCATCTGAGCCAAACTACCCAGAAATTTGCGGTAATGGTTTAACGTTACCTTATCAACAATATTGACTCATTTGCGTCAAATCAATAAAATAAGAAAATAAGAAAAATGGGTGCCTCATGATTTGACTGCTCTGCAGAAAGAAACGCGTGTTGAAACTTGTGTTGCCTTGTTAAATCGATACAGAAATGAAGGAATATTGGATCGAATTGTGACATGTGATGAAAAGTGGATTTTTTACGATAACCGTAAGCGAAAAATGCAGTGGCTGACCCCAGGCCAAACGCCGCAACAGTGTCCTAAAGCAAACCTTACAAATAAAAAGGTAATGGTAATTGTTTAGTGGTCTCAGCATGGTGTTATTCACTATAGCTTTCTCCGATCTGGTCAAGCAATAACGGCAGATGTCTACTGTGCCGAACTCCGAATGATGATAGCAAAACTTGCAGTGAAACAGCTCCGACTCATGAATCGACCTTCACCATTATTGTTCCATGATAACGCGAGACTTTATATAGCACGAGAAACTATTTTAACTCTACAGGAACTGCAATTAGAAACCATTCGTCACCCTCCGTATTCGCCAGCCCTTACTCCAACCTTTTGTGATTTGAACAATTTTCTACGTGATAAAAAGTTTTCTTCCCAGGAGGCAGTACAAAATGCTTTCACACAGTTTGTAGAATCTAGATCACCAGAGTTCTATCGCAAATGACCTTGCAGCAAGGCAAAGCAGATGGCAGTAATGTATCTATAGATAATAATAGTAGATATTTTGATTAAATATGTTACTTAAATGAAAAAAAAATAAAAAATGTTTCAACAAATCGGCAATTTCATACTTTAACCCCTAATATTTAAAAAACAAGAATATTTTAATATCCACCTGAGTTAAATGACAGTATAAGTATACAAATACCGGTCGGGAAAGGGGTATTCTGGATTCTCGTCCCTTACGTTTCTACCTGTAATGCAGAAGAGCTCTCTACTTTGGGGTCGTTGAATGAAAAACCTTTATTCAGTATTTTGTTCGGTTTTCACAAATCTACTTTCACGATTGATTAATTGATGGTATGGGGCCATTGAGATAAATAAATAAAATAAACCCAAACTTTAATAGCGAAGATAATTAGCGCTTATCTAAAATCTTGGATTCTTTTATGGTGAATATGAAGGAGAGAATGCCTTGTCTCGATAATCCTAATGCTAAGGGTCGTGGCCTCCTAGAAAAATTTTCTCCTGGATTATCCTGCGCCATTCCTGCCTATCTTCGGCTGTTTGAATATGCATACTTGAGACAAATTAAATTAGTAAATTGTGGTTTTGTGATTGATGTGTGATTGTGTGATTTAACGTGTTATTTTCTTTTTCTATTAGGTATGGAGTGGGAAGGGCCGCCCAAGCAAGGCTTGTACGACCCCCAGAACGAGCACGAAGCCTGCGGTGTTGGTTTTGTTGTTGCTATCGACGGGAAACGCAGTCATAAAGTAAGTACATCCAAAATTGCATAGTAATCGGCACGAGTCTTGCACTTTCGACTCTCACAACTGACGGCATGTGACGCGATGTTTTTTTTTTTTTTTTTTTTTTTTTTTTTTTTTTTTTTTTTTTTTTTTTTCCTACCTAAGCTGAGAGCCTTGAGAGGCTATGTCAGCGTAACCCTAACTTTAGTAGGTGAGCTCACGGGGCTCAAACCTGACGATGTTGCTAACACGAACCCTAGCAAGAGTCGTGCTTCGCAGAATCTACCACCGGATCGGAAACGCGACCCACTGAGAAGATCCGGCGAGAAACTCAGTGGGCTGTGTCTGAGAGTTAATTTACTCGTCGAGCCCTTCGTCGCAAGCGACGGGTTCGACGAGAACGGTGACCGGTGCTTGAAGTACCTAAAAGCACCGTTAGTGGATCGGGAGGATCCGAGATAACGTGTTTTGGGCGACGTCGACTGCTTTCCATTCTGTCCGCAGGATCGGGAATGTGACGCGATGCGGGGAGATACAATCACGTAATAATTATGGACGGCGCCACCCCCGTTCTTGCCTCATTCCCCCAAACAGACCTAAAAATGGACTTCTGTGCATGTCAAAGTCAGAGCTCAAGATTCGTGCCGATTACTATATATGTATAAAATAATTACAGTCTTCGTCTTCTCGTCTGTTCGGGATAGTGGTAAACTACCAGCAAATGGGTAAGGAAAACGCAGTATAGAATAAAAACGTGATGTGCGATTTAATTGTCTCCAAATTAAATTCACACTGTCTGACTACACGTTATATTAAATAACAGATCTTAACTATGAATACTGTACTAGTCTGTGCTTAACCTCGTGAGCGATCTGTATCTAACATTGCAAAAGTCCTGTTTGGCTTGCGATTATAAAATTGAGGTCGAAATAGTTTTTCTTTTCTAACTATAGTATCTTGAGCGGCTCTTACATTGCAAAATAAATTTTAAATACTACTATAACGGACGGAAGACGGGTAATATGAGCAGTAGTAGGTCTTGATGGTTGAAATCACATAGCCGGCCTTGTGATAATAGCCGTACAGACTGTTAGTAATTGTAAACAAAAATGTACTTCAAATGAAACGCTTGATGTGTACGCTTATTCAGAAGTCTTGTTCACAAAAACGGTTACACGACTTGACAAGGACGACCATTTATTAAGATTTGTTTTGTGATGCCTACAGCACCAGTTGTGCAAACTGACAATACAACAATATACGAATCGAGCGTTACGTAACATTCCAGAAAAATCTATTTACATTGTACCACGTCCTCCCATACATTGTAACAAGCTTTGATTTTCATTTACTGCACGCGACTGAATTAGCTTATGTAAAGATCACATCTCAAATGAGTCAAGTTTATAAATGAAGCTGTCGGGTAGCCAATCATGTATCAAAAAGCGTAAAATCTGTTTAAAGAGCGGGGAATTTATAATGTCTTTATAATTTTATTTTATATAATTTCGCGACGTAATGTGAAATCTATTGAAGACTTCTTATGGTTTTACCGCCGTCTTTGCCTACTGTTAACAAACCGACCCAGAAAAGGGGTGGATTTTGCTCTAATGATGGATTCGGTTATTGATTTTAAATAGGAGATGATAGGGTCAAACAATTTATCAGAGTGAAACAAATTGTACAAAACATTGTGAAAGACCTTCCTACCAACCTAGACCCACAGGTTGGGAGAGCCTTTAGAATAATTGAAAATAATTGAGATATAATATGTTACTGTGGAACAAATTTTAAGGCAGCTATTTAGCGAAGTTTGCTCTATATTAAATGACATTTTTTAAATAGATTGTCCGAGATGCTGAAGTCCTGGCTAAACGTATGGAGCACCGCGGTGCCTGCGCGTGCGACAATGATACCGGTGATGGCGCCGGTGTACTGACCGCTATCCCTCATCAATTCTACTGCGCTCAACTAAGGTATGTCCTTGAATTTCTTTTCGATATAATTACATATAATAAAAATTACACATGTAATACATATAAGTAACAGTAACATTTAATACATATAATGTATTATTTTATATTAGCCTCTTCGATCATCTCGAAGATTAGCCTAGTAAAACTGTAGCACAAACTGAGTTGTTCTATAAAGAGAAACAACATTTAAAGCTATTGCTTCACCAGTTTTTATGTTTTTTATATTTTAATATTCAAAAATGTTTTTAATATTTCTAATAATCCCGTCTTCTAATGTTTCAATATTCAAATTAACATTTATGTCACCTGTATAACATATTAACCTCTTTTAAGATTTATGTCATAAATCATATAGAGGTTACATACATACAACGTTACAGTTAAAATTAGCATGTTGTACTGTCATTACAATAATGTGTATTATTATATTATTATATTACTAGTGGTTCTCCAGTAGTCGAAAATCGACTATAATTAATTGAAATTATAAGCTTGAACATTATAATGGTTCTATTGTCAAATACTATGTAATAAACCTCTATAATCACAGATTTCGCCAAGGCTACACTATAGACAAACAATATTAATCTATTCTCAATTAGACCATAGACTTTAACAATAAACAAAAGACTATATGCCTGTGTCAAATATATGGTAGTGATTGTAATGTTTTTTAATTGATTTAAAAAAAAAATATGCATAATTTAAAAAGATATATATTAGCATTCTGCACTCCTTCTCTATATAAACTATAATTGTGGGAAATTTCATACTCCTCCGTCCGCGCAATTTTCATAAAAAAGGGTATAAAGTTTTTGCTTCACCTATTAATATTTTATAGATTCTTGACGCTTCGAAAACACTTTTCGAACGACTAAGGGGTTATTCGGTGAGATTTGAATATTGTATTAATTACCGTCGTATTTTTCTATAAAAAATACTTATAATTTTTTACAATGAAATAGTAGTTTTAATTATGTCCCTGCATCTTTCTTTACAAAAACTTCTGCACCAGGAAAATAAATACAAAATACACCTACTCTAGTGGGAATTAATGTAAAAGCTGTTGATTTTTTTTCTTGTCATCAGTCATTCCTTGGGCTAAAATCGATTCATGGCATTCAGTCAAGTTCAACGTCTCACATCGGAAATGTGTGTTGTAAACAAAACCATTATCCATTGTACTGTACAAACAGCGAATTGCTGGAATTCATTGTATTAGATACTGTACTTTGTTATGTATGGGGAAAGAATTCACTTATCAGTATTCACACTCCATCATAATAACATGCTCATGATGATTATGATCTAAAACATCCTGTAAAATTTATTTTATATCATAGAAAATAATGTCTCTTGAAGGCTTAATGACCGACATTTTTTTTTATTTACCAATAATTTAAGTTAATTTATGTTAAAACAAAAGTATATTAAGAGAGAACAGATAAGAGAAATGGTGTTATTTCCTCGTTGTTTTTATATCAAGTCGAGGAAAAAGAAATCGCAGTCGATTTAAATGTTGGTTGAAATTTTATGCAATAGGAAAGTTTTAGTTTAGCTTTAGTTTAGTTCAGCATCATGATTTCATGAAACCGTTTACTTAGTCCTAAAAACGAAATTTGATACTAATTCGAAATTGTATCTAATCGTTCACGTTTTATGATTTATGTCAAAAAATTGTCTCTTGTCTGGCGTGTTGCCAAGTTCGGGTAAAAATGATTCACGCAACCTCGCTTTTGGTACTGTTCCAAAGGGTCGGGGTTAGCTACTGAAAAACAATACATTTTTTTATTTTTCAAATATCAAGGTTTCTTTTGACAAATTTCTCTTTTTTGTTCAAAAGTGTATTCACGAAGAGCTCTAGAATTCATTTAAAAAAAAAGATGGAGCGGAATATCAACTACCGTTCAACTTTGTAAATTGAATTTCATCGAAACACAAAAACAACAACTTTCTAAAAGATTTACTCGAATAATGATGTTTTTATTCTATACTAGCTGACCCGGCTGACTCGTTAGTGCCTCAATCGATAAATAAAAGACCTAAACTTTTGTATAAAATAAACTTAAAACAAATAAAAGGAATCCGTCCGACGGGGGACACATCAAAGGAAAAACAAAATTGTTTTTTTTTTATTTATTTAATTCCGAGAATTTTTATATTTATCTACCTTCTCTGGACTTCCACAAATAATTCAAGACCAAAATTAGCCAAATCGGTCCAGCCGCTCTCGAGTTTTAGCGAGACTGACGAACAGCAATTCATTTATATTATTTTATTTATTATTTATTCAACTTAATGCACATAAGTACAATGGCGGACTTAATGCCTGAGGCATTCTCTACCAGTCAACCAAGGGTGGTGTAGAGAATCTTGTGGTAGGTGCATAACTTAATGTGAAACAACCAAACTACATTATACAATATATAAACACATACACGGTATATATATATATATATATATATAATCACACAAACAACGTACACAATTTTATATCATGATAATAATATAAAATTTACACATATATCTATATATAATCTCTATCATATACTCACATATTCACATACATATTCATATACACACTTAAACACAACTTAAAAATATAACAAAGAAATAGAACCACATATACATATACATACAGTACAAGAAAATAGTATATTGCACAGAACACACATTGCAAGTCAAATTGTTAAGTTTTTAAGTTTCTCCAGAAAAAGTTGGCGTACCTTTATTTTGAAAGTTAGGCGATCAGTGATCATCCTAACATTAAGAGGAAGTGAATTCCAAAGTTGAACAGATTGAACTACGAAAGACGAACGGACTAAACTAGAGTTGTGCGTGGGACAGTGAAGGAGTAAATTATTAGAGGAACGCAAGTCCTTATCGTGCGAAGAATGTAAATATTTAAAGTACTGAGTCAGATAGGAGGGAGGAGTTGGGCATGTTAGTATAGAATGAAGCGCAGTAAGAGCATGTAGATTGCGGCGCTCGCGTATAGGAAGAAAATTTATTTCGGAGCGGTAAGTAGACACGTGGTCATACTTGCGAAGATTAAAAATGAAACGAATGCAGTTGTTGAGAAGGCGGTCGAGTTTGTTCAAAAGGTCTGCATTCAGGTCAAGATAGCATACATCGCCATAGTCAATTATGGGCAGGATTAAAGCTTGAACAAGCATCAACTTTATCTTGAAAGGGAGAAAGTTCTTGAAGCGATAAAGGGCACGCAGAGATCCAGTAACCTTCCGACTAACATTCAACACCTGTACCGCCCAATCAAGTCTAGAATCCATATACAGTCCAAGGTTTTTGACTGATGGGCTCAAAGGTATAATTGCTCCATTATAAGTTACGGGTGGGAGTGAGCTAAAATCTAATCGTCCCAACAAACGGGGACTACCAATAATAATCGCCTGACATTTGGTTGGATTGACCGTCAAACCAAATCTACCAGACCAATCGCATATAGCCTCTAGATCCCCATTCACTCTGCGAACCGCTTCAGACACACAGTCCACAGTAGCCTGCGAGTACAGCTGTAGGTCGTCAGCGTACAGGTGATACGAACACTGAAGGGACTGAGTTATGAGATTGATAAATAGAGAGAAAAGCAAAGGGGAGAGAATTCCGCCTTGAGGGACACCAGTATCTAGATCACGCCATGAAGACGAAGACTCATCAATGCGGACCGATTGCTGGCGCCCTCGAAGATATGATGTAAACCATTTCAGCACCTCAGGCGAAATCATAAGATAGGACAGGATAGATAAAAGGATTTCGTGACTGACGGTATTAAAGGCATTAGAGAAGTCGACCAAAGCCAACAATGTGACTTTAGTATCCTCCATTCCAGCCCTAACATCGCCTGTCACTTTGAGGAGAGCGGAGATGGTGCTGTGGCCTGGTCTGAAGCCAGACTGTAGAGAGTTTATTAAACCATACTTATGAACAAACTGGGACAGTTGGCTATGTACACAGGCCTCCAACACCTTGGACAGAAAAGGGAGAATCGATATGGGACGGAAATGAGTAGGAAGAGTCGGATTAGAGACTTTGGGTAAGGGAATCACAAATGCTTTGCGCCACTGTACAGGAAAAGTACCAGAGGACAAAGATGAATTGATTAAATGTTGTAACGATGGAAGAAGACAATCGAGAATCAGCACTATCATCTGGCGGCTCACTCCGTCGTGACCTACAGCATTGGATCTTATAGAGAGGATTATCTTTTTGATCTCACCCATAGATACCGTGGAAAATTTAAAGGGGTCGATATTTGGAGGGGATAGTCCTTCCAGAAACTCCACAGTACGGCGCGTAGACTGGTGATCCAACGGGATACTTGTAGTAAAGTGCACATTGATATCATCCAGTCCAATTGCCGACTGAAAGCTGTATTGACGTTGTTTGCCAATACCTAGAGTTCCGAGGAACTTCCAGATATTAGCAACTGAAGAAGACGATATATTATGTAGAAAGTAGCGGCGTTTAGCATTTCGTATCACCTGGTTACACCGGTTTCTCGCAATTATATAGATATTATATTATATAGATTTTTTCTTCTTTATAATGAATGGTACTCGATTCATCCGTGACTCAATGATCTAAACGATTGCCGACAAGTAGATAATTGCACCTTTGAAACGGGGGAGCTCCAGACGCAAATACTGCGCAGTTTGATGCGTCTGATATTTGTTTGGCCTTTGGACTGGTACACGAAATATAACTATGGATTTATCTACTTAAACATTTAGATAACTTGTTTCAGAAGCGACTCATGAGTTTGAAACAATAATTTTTTGTTCAATAAAATCTTAGCAGACCCTAATTAAAGCTGTTGCACGCTATATATAGTACTAGACTATTGCGACAATTGACCATGCTTTTTGGATGCTCAAATCGGCGAGCTTATTGAATGGCTATAGAAAAATAAAATACTAAATATGTTAAATGATATTTTGACTGTGTTGTTTTGTGATTTAGTATATTACGTCAAGTCTTGCATGGTAAGAAGCAATTTTGTGGAAATGCCAATTAGGTCGTCAGCTTTACGAGAGTTAGAAACGTAGATTCGCCGTAAACAACAGCAATGAATTTTGCGTTGACAATCAATTATTTGATTAAATATTGCGATGGAAAGTAATCTGTGATTCTGCCTTGCGAAATCTAGTGGTAGGTCGTCTTGTGAGTCCGCACGGGTATGTACCACCATCCTGCCTATTTCTGCCGTGAAGCAGTTATGCGTTTCGGTTTGATGGGTAGGGCAGCCGTTGTACTGTAAAAATTAAGATTTTAGCACTCCTGTCTCGAGGTGGGTGGCGGAATTTACGTTGTTGTGTCTATGGGCTCCGGTAACAACTTAACACCAGGTGGGCCGCGAGCTCGCCCACCCATTTAAAGTTTAAACAATAAATTACAAAATCTGTCTAACATTCAAGTTGGTAATTAACTTTATGGTCTGTGAGGAATATTAATTCATGAATGTAGGGAGAAATGGTAGATCCTTCTTCTAAATATGCAACAAATTGTGTTAGAACATTCTCAAATGGAGTGCATGTGTATGTACGTCCATCGACATGCACCCGAGCTTATAGGCCGTAACGGTGTGTAACTAATTTTCTCGCCCTTGGAAAGTGGCAATAACAGGCTATGATGAAACAAAGGCTATGTTATGATATAAGAGAAAACCTGAAAATAGGCCTATTTGTGGGACAGACCTCATTTGCAAAGATTTAAGAATACTCTATGGTTAATAATGTTGAATCTTTTTTGGTTGGATACATCCGGTGCGCTTAAGTAAAGAAAGAAAAACGGTACCATGGAATTACGAATTTGAATAATAATAATTTCATAAATTCCTAAAATTGGCGACCGTTAATAGACTGATATGCGCGGAATGCTTCTGGCTTAGTCTTTTAAGTTTATAACGCAATTCTTGTTTAATAGAATAATAAATTTGAATATTCGAGAATAATATCTAAAGAATGCAGAATTTTGAAAATTTACTAGTTGAACTCGTCTCTTTCAACACTCTATAAGTCTAAATCGAGTGTAAATCTATGGTTGATTTTATAGCGGCAATCTGTAGCTAGTATGTTTTATGTATCGGATTCGTTCCGTGCGATGAAATGACCTCAAACGATGTCAAGGCTGTTCAATATATTTGTAGTAGAGCATACTGCTTGAATTATTTTAGTCTATACGTCTATACGCTCAATTAGGGTCGTGTCGTTGGTACTGTAATATTATTCTTGTCTAAATTATTTTCGATCGTATTTAGTATTCCATCGGAATTCTTTGTTAGACAAATCCCTTGTCTTATCAAGTCTAATAGACTTTAGTCTTGTTTGCAATACCTATTAAATTAATACTACTTTACTGCCCTATCAGAACGTTAACCGATTTGTGTTTTATTTATTGAAGTGAAAAAAGGAAATTGTTAATAATTTCGAGCAAGACTTCAAGAGTCTTCAGCAGTAGGCAGCGGCTTGGTTTTTTTAGCATTGCCGATGTCTACTATTCTGTATAAACTAAATTATAATTGAATACATATTTATTTTCTACACATGCCAACATATTTTTAAATTATAATATTATTTATTGTAAAAACCGATATTCCATTATTTAATTCAGACTACAATAATTACCTACTTATACATCAGTAACATTCTTCCTGGGGCGAAAATTTTATATAATTCATTTGAAATATGTTCTCGAATTCATACGTTTTATAGTGTGAAGTTCTGTGTTCATTTATTTGACATTTTGTATCCATTTATAACAAAGTAGCTTTTTGTTTCGTTTGTCCCTATTCTACTTCATAATCGTCTTAAAACAGTCTCAGAGTACATAGTTATTTTGAAAGCAGTTCAAGATTGTATTGGTTTTTCGAATACACACTACGGTTCTTAACTGAGGTAATTGATTGATCCTTGAACGTTATAGAAATGAATTGTACCACTAGCCACATTGTATCAGTTCTGGTTCCGGAGTAAATGGTGTATATGCTGTTAAATAATATTGGTATTATTTACTAGTCTATATATATAAAAATGAATTGCTGTTTGTTAGTCTCGCTAAAACTCGAGAACAGCCCGAATGATTTGGCTAATTAAGGTTTTCAATTATTTGTCGAAGTCCAGAGAAAGTTTAAAAGGTAGATAAATATGAAAATTCTCGGAATCAAATATAGTTTAGGTCTTTTATTTATCGATTGAGGCACTATGAAGTCAGCCGGGTCAGCTAGCTGATTATAAAAATTGGTGTTTATAAGCACGTACGTACAGGCTTTGATGGCGTGTAGAATTTGCAATGATTTGATTAAGCATCTCGTTTGATACCTTCAAGTAATAAGTAGTACTTTCAACTAAGCTAGAAAGGGCAAATGAGTTCACGGTCCATCTGATGTTAACCGTTTTCAGAGCTTATATACGTAAAGTGAATGTTCATATTATCGATTTAGTTTCCTTTTAAGATCCTCTCACTTAAGTAATCGAACCAAATAAGAAATGAAATTACATGACGCAACATGTACATATGCATATTACGAAATATCAATAATTGCAAGTTTAGCATTTCGATGTTAATTTTGAGGTTGTTTGTTATTTTAATAATTGACGCATTGTCTGATGAAATTGTCACGGAATTATTTATTCGGAACTTGCTCGTGCTTACGTATCCACATTGATAAGTTAAATATGTTTTTGGTAGCAAATATCACTTCGATTTGTTTATTGTAAAACAAAAAAGTTTGTTCTCATTTAACGATATTTATTATAGGCAAAACGTGATAATTAATATGTTTTACTTTTGTGAATTAACCAGTGCATTTGACCTAAACACTAGACAGAGAAAGGTGACGTCGATATTAAACATAGATTCACGAACTTGAAAAGCATCTACTTAAGAAGTGACTCAGGCTGAGCTCCGTGAGCTTCTCGTAAACATTTATTGAAACAAGAATAGCCCCAGAGGCTAGTGGTAATTAGGTAGGCAAAAAAGTCGTCCAAATAAATAGCTGGTAGTAGAGACCGCACGGGCAGGTACCACAGCCCCGCCTATTTCTGCCGTGTAGCAGTAATGCGTTTCGGTTTGAAGGGTGGGGCAGCCGTTGTAACTATACTGAGACCTTAGAACTTATATCTCAAGGTGGGTGGCGTATTTACGTAGTAAATGTCTATGGGCTCCAGTAACCACTTAATACCAGGTGGGCTGTGAGCACGCCCACCCATCTAAGCAATAAAAAAAAATAGCTACTTAGGCTACCACCGAAAACGTAGGAAAAAACATTATAATTAGATTAATTAATTCGATCAAAATGTGAACATCAAAATAATAGCGTGTGATTCTGATACCGTTTGCAAAAAGAGCCATAGAGACTACGAAAAAATATCAAGCAGACTTGGTTATTTTATATATGACGGAGTAGGGACGTCCGTAATGTTTGTAAAAAGTGTGACGTCAGCCTTGCGACGTCACGGTCATTAATTTGTTGACGAATGACTCATGTTTGGGTTTCCGAAACAAAACTTCACGAGAACTTCACGAAAACTTCGTATATTGCACGAGAAGCATAACAACGTTACAGAGATATCCGTACAGTACAACGGCTCGGACACGAATCAATCAGTGCTAGACAGCACGGCCGTATTTATGGGGCTTCGTACCCGTGAGCGTGTTGACACGTTTTAAACACGTGAGCGTGTTTACACGTTTTTCAAACACGTGAGCGGGTTTACACGTTTTTCAAACACGTTTTAAAGTATTGAAATTACAATAAATGGAAGTGTTTAACATCAATTTCTTATCACAGAGTAATTAGTTGATGATCAGTAGGTAAATAGTCATATTTGCGCCGACATATACATATACACGTATAATTTATGTTTTTGTCGTTTACTTTTTAACAAAACTTTTTCTATACACAAAAACACAATGATAACAAAAATAAAATTACACGCGAACACCACGTTCTCGCGTCGTGCCATCAAAATATCATGAATATGTATCATTAACAACTATGAGGTATTGATAAAAATTTAGGAAGAAAACAAATTTAAGAATACCTACTTCAGCTGTGAACGCAATAAGTGCATCGTACAATTGTGAGTTCTAGAATATAGACTTGGTTGTGCACCTGGTTTCGATTTCCATGACCGACGGTGGATACTCGCTTTTAGATTATTATATTTTTTTTATTGCTTATATGGATGGACGAGCTCACAGCCCACCTGGTGTTAAGTGGTTACTGGAGCCCATAGACACCACAACCTGTAAATGCGCCAACCACCTTGAGATATAAGTTCTAAGGTCTCAAGTATAGTTACAACGGCTGCCCCACCCTTTAAACCGAAACGCATTACTGCTTCACGGCAGAAACAGGCAGGGCGGTGGTACCCACCCGCGCGTACTCACAAGAGGTCCTGCCACCAGTAAAAAGATAAAAGATAAGCCGTATCCTCGTCTACTGGGAAAGGCAAAGATATGATTCAAACTAGCTTACGTCACGTCTCAAAGTGAGTGGCCATATTTACGTTGTGCTGTCTATGGACTTCGGAAAACGTTTAACACTCGGGGGCCTTGTGCGCGTTCATCCAACTGTGCAAGAAATAAATAGTGAATACCGTGACGACATTATTTACTAATTTAAAGTTTGTCATGTATATTTGTGGAGTGTATACTATGATTAGATTCACACGTCCTAATTCAAAATCAAATATACCTAAATGCCTATAGAAAGAAAAACGTATATTTTCTCAAAGCAATGTATGATTTTTCTTATTATCATCTTCTAAATTGTGCTTGAAACTAAATAGAATAATTAAATAAAGAATCAAATAATATCCACAATGCCAGGGGCACAGCCAAGACCCGCTGGCCACTGTTGAGTATTCTCTACAAACTCAGAGTTACTTCAATATAGTGTTCCAGGAATAACCCATAGCAAAATCAAGGGCGTGTAGTATATACGTATTAAATATAGTCTATGTATGCATGCATGTATGTATGTGGGTTCCCTATAGAACTCCGAAACGATCGAATCGATTTCGATGAAATTTTCGAGAAATCTTCAGGTTGGCTTAACGGGTGACTGTTTTTGGAGCTATTTCGCCTGCTCGCTAGGTCGACGGTCGAAACGTTATTTTTTATTTATATTTTCCTACTTATGCTGATAGCTTTGAGAGGCTATTTCAACTTTGCCCTAATGTGTAGGTGAGCTCACGGGGCTCAAACCGGGAGTGTTGTTATCAAGAGCCGTGCTTCGCAGAACCCTACCACCGGATCGGAACGCGACCCACTGAGAAGATCCGGCGAGAAACTCAGTGGGCTGTGTCTGAGGGTTAATTTACTCGAGCCCTACGTCGCAATCGACGGGTTCGACGAGAACGATGATCGGTGCTTGAGGTACCTAAAAATATCGTTAGTGGATCGGGTCTGTCAACGTTATTGTTCGGAACTTGTATTTATACATGTAAATCTTGTATAAATCATAAATAAAAATAATATAAATACATGTAAAAATCTTGAAAATTTTATAAGCGGGATTCAGACATCTGTCAAATGACTTGGGTTTAGCGATAGCTACCCGCTACACAATATTTTAATTTGGTGGCGATCGGACCAAATTACATTAATAGATTTCAATTAACACAAGCAGTTAGTATTGTCTTCGGTTTTCGTGAGCCATAGATATAAGTAAACTATTTTTACGGTTTAATCTCATCGATTTTATAATTAGTTTTTTTTTTTAATGATTGAAGGATTACTGGTGGCCCGGAGGCCTTTCCAGTTTCACCAGGACAGGTGGGCGAGCAAAGGCTCAGCCAGGAGGGGTGAGATTTGCTAACAGCTACCCGAGCGCCTCCGAAGGAGATCTAACAGCTCAAGAGTAGCTGCTTCGCGAATGAATCTACTACCGGATCGGAATCGCGACCCGCTAAGAAGATCCGGCGAGAAACTCAGCGAGCTGATTCATGGGTTAGGTTGCACGGCGAACTCTTTGTCGAGTTCGACGAGTACGGTTACCTAGGTCCCTAAGCCTGCTCCTAGTGTTAGAGCTGAAGGCGTCTAATGCAAAGGTTATTGGATCTGATGGATTCGTAAGGACGTGTTTAGGGCGTCGACGGTGACTGGCTCCTGCGCGATCAGGATTCGGGGAGTAGTCAGCGGCGGCAACGATATCATTGCGATTATCATGACGTTTATAATTAGTTACCTGTCGCCATTGAAGTTTGACAATAACCCAATTTACCTCTAAAGTTTATTTTATTTTATTAGTGAGTAGTAGTAGAAAACGTGACAAATTCATTATTGTGCAATAACGTAATTAGCAGCTATTAGTGCTTTTGCCTAGCCATTGAATATTTACGTATCGAGAACTGCGCAGTACATACAAGGACGCGATTACATCTACATTTTACAGTGTTTTTTTCCTTTAAACGTTTCTACTTTACGAATATTCGTATTAGCCTCGGTTTTCTTTCGAAAAATGAACTGGGGTTGTATAAAACACGAAAACCTAAACGTTTGATAACGGAACTTTTGACACGGGGATTTAAGGGTATTTTGTGGCGTTTTGGGAAAATTAATGCAAATATTATGGTTCACCTGGTTTTAAAAAGAGCCTATTGATACTGCAACACAAGTCGCCATCCACCTCAAGAATTCTGAGCGTAAGAATTTGACAGACACTTAAATACGAAAATAAGATGAAACACTTCTAAAGGGTGATTTTTTAATAGCTATAGGAAATGATTTAAAAAAAAAAAAATTTAGAAAAAATCATGAAATCCTTATTTGAATCGATAGTACGGTCCGTATAATTTAATGTTTGAATATTATTTCATGAAAATGTTGACCACGGCTGCGCCTCAAACGGTCCATCCGCTTAGTCCAATTTTGGCATACTCTTTCCAACATTTCGGCTGGTATCTCACGAATAAATGCTTCAATGTTGTCTTCCCATGCGTTGATCGAAGCGAGCTTGTCAGCATAGACATGAGCCTTAACATAGCCCCACAAAAAATAGTCTAAAGGCGTTAAATCGCATGATCTAGGCGACCAATTGACCGGTTCCAAACGTGAAATAAAAAAGTGGATCTTCCGTCAACTTTTCAAGAGCCCATTCACCAAAAATTCTGCGTTGTGGTAGGTCTTTCGGCTTCAATTCTTGCACCAGCTGTATTTTGAAAAGCTTCACACCTAAATCCTTTCACAAAATTTTCCACGTTGTTGAGTAACAGAGGCCCAATTGCTGCGAACGTCGTCGAATCGATAATTGATGGTCATCGCTAACACTAGCCGATACAGCTGCGGTATTTTCTTCAGTTCGCACTGTATGTAAGCGTGATGGTGGTTTATTAAATTAAATTTACACTGTTGGACATTGTCCAACATGTAAATTTGATGCGAAATTTAGTCACAATAGCCCGAATAGCCGCTTCAGTGGGTCGCTTAAACTGACCATAAAATGGAAGAACCACGCGAGATGAACTTTCTTAACAGAGCACACATTTGGTAATAAAATTTAATGAATTGTAAGCGTTGTTCGTTTGTAAGACGATTCATGGTTAAATTATATATCAAACTGAAGATGTTTGACAATAACACAAAACACGAAACATGCGTTAGCTTTCAAAATCAGTGTTGCCAAAAAGAAAATAGCTAAAAAATCACCCTTTACTATTAACTGGTGATGAGGGCATAGTGAGCCCGCTCGGTACTAGGTACCACCATCCTGCCCATTTCTGTCGTGAAGCAGCAATGCGTTTCGGTTTGAAGGGCGAGTCGTCGTACTGTAAAAACTGCGACTTTAATTCATTTCTCAAGCTACCCACCTTGTTTACGTTGTTCATGTCTATGGGTTCCAGTAATAACTTAATTACAAGTAGGCCGTGAGCTCGTCCACCCATTTGAGCAATAAATAAGAACTAAACTTAAGACCCAATCGGTCTTGGGGAAATAGCTGTACGAAGAGACGAGGATATTCTGAATAATAGTCGGATCGATCAGGATTCACAAACAGCACTCGAGTCTGATAAATTACTATCGGATAGATATGGACCACCTATTAATTTTGTCATTGATAAAATAATAAATATTTATCAGGAGCTTGTAATGGGACAGCCATACGGATATAAAGATTGTGTTACACGATGATCCTTGATATCGGCTTAACGCACCACGTCGCTCCGGTGTCAGTGTACACGCGGATTGAACATGACTTTACTTAATCTGTTTATTCTAACAACAAACGTAGGTAAGTTATAGGCAGTCAATTAGAGTTCTCTCAGGTTGATGCTGAGAACCGACTTAAGTATTCGTCCATTTGCCTATCCTATGGAGGAGCGAGTCGATGTATGACTATACTTTATACTGGTATTTTATTATTTTATACTGGTAGTAGGACCTCTTGTGACTCCGCGCGGGTAGGTACCACCACCCTGCCTATTTCTGCGCCGTGAAGCAGTTATGCGTTTCGGTTTGAAGAGTGGGGCAGCCGCTATAACTATACTTGAGACCTTAATCTTGAACTTAATCTCAAGGTGGGTGGCGCATTTACGTTGTAGATGTCTATGGGTTTCCAGTAACCACTTAACACCAGGTGGGCTGTGAGCTCGTCCACTCATCTAAACAATAAAAAAAAAATAGGCGCGCGACTCTGAAAGTTTTCACAAAAAAAGCATCGAATAATGTTCTAGACAGACAGGTTACAGTGGCGCTGGTATACTACAGGACGACAGTTTAGATGATTTGAATTAAGTGAAATCAGCTGTAATATTTCGCAAAGCAAACAAGATATTGTTATTAAAAAAGCACCCTTATACTAATAGGCAAAGTGCCCGATTTAGTCCATATCGCAAACTTGAGGTTGGACTACCACAATTTAATCGTCAAATCATCCATCATATGTTTTTATCACCAACTTTGATACAAAGTTTCATCTTTTAGTTAAAAGTAATAGATAAAAATTCAAACGCTGTTAATCCATATTTTTTTCCACATGTAATCCAAGTTATCTGCTAAAGTTCACTTTAATAGCTTATCTCTGAGCTTTGCCACTTGTAAACCGGATCTGTTCTTGTTTTTTGGCGAATGATAGCATTAGCCCACCGCTGGGTATGGCCTCTACCAATTTACGGGAAATGAATTAAAAAAAAAACATTGTAATTTCTTTTCTGTTCTTAGCGTATTTGCGAGATGCGATTGCTCCATCACTTCCAACGGCCAATAATGCACATTGAAATTATTTTATGATAAGTCAATCATTCCTGCCCAAAAATCGTTTGAAAATTGACATCGAAGAGAACATTGACAAAGCAATCTGAATCTTTAAAAATCCTAACATTCCTTTTCAGACGTATTTAGAGATCGTTACGCATAGTTGTTACTCGGACACAGTTAGGATGATATCGAACTCTTGAGTTTCAAGGAGAACAAGAATATATACACGAATAGTATTTAATAAACAATTAGTAACTAAGTTATTCAGACTATGAACCTTGTTGGTAAACATATTTAGGATCTCAAAACAACACAATTAGTAAATGATGTAGTAAACAGGACATTACTAATGTGAGAAGAAAGCATATTAACTTTAAAGATTTGATGTAAGATAAACAATATACATATGATTTAGTAACATAAGGAAATAAGTATGTTTATAGCAACAATGAGTTAAACTTAAGAAATAAAAAAGTATATTGTGTGTTTATAAGAATTGATATATGACTAAGTGTGAGGTGCATAACATAACAACAGAAAAACACTGTTAAAAAACTTGTTTTGTTTTTTGTAGCCGTGTCAATAACCTTTTCGATTGCGATGAATTGATAAAATTTCAATAAAATTCGCAAACAC
The DNA here is from genome assembly GCF_030267445.1 of Bombyx mandarina. Classification (NCBI taxonomy): domain Eukaryota; kingdom Metazoa; phylum Arthropoda; class Insecta; order Lepidoptera; family Bombycidae; genus Bombyx; species Bombyx mandarina. The sequence goes on along the minus strand of NC_143228.1, from coordinate 2,794,537 downwards.
GTAACTCGTTCCGTTCGCCATGTGCTCGCCTCGTGGGGAATCCGCTTATCAACCATATTTGCATTTATTTTCAACAAAAGTTCGACGTAGCACGTATTGTTTGCGTGAATTCAGCAAAAAAAAAAATGAGAAAATAAATAATTCGTACGAAATTTCTTAGCGTGATGTTTGTATCGTAAACCTACTTGTCATTCAATAATAAAACGTGTGATTTTATCTTTTAAATGTTACACTTCGATTACTGATTAATAGGGATGTCCCTTATTAATAACATTAGTGAAGAGGTTTGAGTAAAACAGTTATATCTTGCACGAAATGCAATTTAAAATTAAACTTTTCCAGTAAACTAGCATCGATCTTAGTTGTAAAATTACGTGCCCTACCATTGGCCTTTGTTGATTTTTAACGTTATCTAGCATTTGTAATAGTTATTTACATTCATATATATGTTTACAAAAAAAAATTAAATTTATATTTCATCATATTATATAAAAATTGGTATTCCAATACAAAACTAGGAAGCGGAAGTTTATCATGTTCATTATTTGTACGCGACGGCTCTAATCTAATTTGTTGATACTGTGCCCACATTCAATTGATTAATTAATAATGCTAAATTATTAAGTCAGAAAAGTATAGACAATAACCTCGATTTGCAGCAATCCATTGTTAATATCAGTTTTTAAAAAAAATCCTAAACATAAAGTAAGTAATGAAAGTACTCGAAATCCTCACAATCAAGAATCTTAGGAATTTGTATTATACTAGTGAAGTTGATTTTTTAATGAATGGTCGCAGACAGACAGTGAGTTGTTTAAATTAATAATCTCTTAAAACTACTATCGTTACTCGACTTATCAATTAGACTGATAATAGTAAAAACAAAGAAGACAACAGTGTTTTGCAGGAAACGCCTCGGCCACTCGAAATGATTAGATAAAATCTGTTAATACGATTACGAGCTGGGACTCAGGATAAATAAAAAACTCGTCACTGAAATAACAAATAAAATTCGATTTCATTCGATTTCAAGGTATTATTCACCATCGCAATTCACTTTTTGCTTTTGATCTTTGAGGTGATCCGTTAGTCTATCCGCTTCAAATATAACTGTCTCCGTGTCATCTACGCCACGCTTTTATTTCATTTTGATTATGTCTGCAACGTTCCAGAACATTCAAGAGTTGTTCCACTTATTTAGATATCGTATCGATAAATCGGCATTACTCGTACCAGCCTAAAGATACCTAACATTTTCGGGTACTGCGGTACGGTACATATTCAAAAATGTAATTCTTTTAATTTCATCCTGTTCGCGTGGTTCGCGTCTAGGCTGGTTATCATCAGGTCAGGAATAGACTAGGCGGTACCGTGTACACGTACCTTAGAACTAATAAAAATAAAGATTGAGATGTCAGTGAAATTGTCTTACACAAAACGAAACTGATCCGACTGAGTTCGACCCTGTGGTATAGCAGTCAAGTTCAGCAACCACTCGACCAACGAGCCGTCGTTTCTTAAATATATAAACATGTTTGTAAATGCTCAGATTGCATTTTATAGACTTTTGGATTGTTCTTTGGAACTGAGGTATTGAATTGTAATAAGTCACATGAAATGTCTTGTGTATTTTATGATTTAGTTTTTTACGTAAACTGACGATTTTCATTCATACTATGCTTTCTATTTTCCTTATCGTCCATCTGTATTCATAATTGAATTTCTAATTAAGCGTGTTGAATATAATAACATATACTATTAGATTACATTTATTTACATTCACATTGTTAAGACAATCACAACATGCACGACTTCTTTGGGTGGACTAATGTGTCCCAAATTACTGGTACTTCGAGATTTCTGGACTCTTTACTTCTCCGTTTGCAATCTCATATAATTTGTTTATTTAATTCATTCATATAATTATGTTTAATGTATTGCTTCTTGCACCTTGTAAGTTATATGTAAAGAATTTGTTTTTTTTTGTATTGTTTACATGTGTAGACGAACTCATAGCCCACCTGGTGTTAAGTGGTTACCGGAGCCCACAGACATATACAACGTTTATGTCACCACTCACCTTGAGATATGAGTTCTAAGGTCTCAGTATAGTTACAACGGTTACCACACTCTTCAAACCGAAACGCATTGCTGCTTTACGGCTGAAATAGGCGGTAATTGTTACGTGCGATGAAATAGAAATAGACTACAAAGTAATATATGTGTCACACAATGCGAAGGCGCTATGCCGAATTAGATATTTGGGTATTTTATCACAAGACTTTACATCCTAACAATGTTTGTGTATTAACTAACCGTATGTTCTCGAACGAAAAATGAGGTCATTGTTTTCGTAAAAGATTTGTGGGAAAGCGATGTAAGGAAAACTGAACTCTATTGTAAAATATGTGTGGGTGTTCAAAGACACGAAGTAAATAAATAAAGTTTATACGTAAGTCTTGTTGTTGTCGATTAAAACTATTTTTAAATCAACAATAGTTTTCCAAAGAAAAGCTTCGACTTAGTGATGATGGTTACGTCTTGGTTATGTTTGAGAGGTTCTAATTACATTGTAACTTATATTTCTATTTCCTGATCACTAATACGACATAAGCTATGGAGCTTTTCGTTTTATAGCACTAGAAGTTCAGGCAAACTATTACAAAATCCTATTGCCCAACTTCAGGTTTGATCTCCAATTGAACTGCCTTAGTCTTCAAGCTGGCAGAATGGTAGAATTATCCCTGTGGGCTAGTACAGCTCCCAATGACCCGTTAAAGGTCCAACCGAGAACTTTTCCTCAAGTCACATCTTAGCTATTTCAAATACCCACTAGAAGCTGTTGCTAACCAATCTAACTACTAAGCTATACACAAAAATCCATTGAGAACACTGCGTAGTTCAGCAAACGTTTCAGGTAATGTATTTTAGTTACATCATTTTTCAAACATTCATACGAAGGCGCCAGATAATTTTGGCAATAGTTTTGTAATGTTCGAGAGTTTCAGAGTCCGACTATATAGTCGTAGAATGGAATTGTTGTTATGGCAAATAAAACACGCATTAGTGTGGAAGTTTTATTATTTATTACGGAGATGGGTGGACGGGCAAAAGGTATGTCTGGTGGCAAGAGGTTAATGCCGAGCGATTGTCGAAATCTCAATTGGATTCTGTAATATCAAACTCTTCAAACCGGTTCGAATGACTGATTCGCGTCAAAAATAGGCAATACAGTGATACCTATCCGTGCAGGCTTACAATACTCGTTACCATCAGTAATCACTCAGATAATAGCTAAAGGTTGCAAATAATAATATAAGTCTTAGCAAACTTCTGTTCTGTAAAATGGGTCTTATAGATACTGAGTAATGACTCACAACAAAGGTATTCATAGTGTGCCAAGAGAAGATTAAAGTAGATATTATATTTAGGACGCGAATTATAATAATAATTATAATATAGTCGGGATTTATGTACGATATATTATCTATGAAATGCTTTTTAAACAAAAATGATAACTGAATGTTTCACGTTCTTCTTGATTCGGAAAGAATATGCATATACATACTCGTATATGTAATTTTTCTATACGTGCGTTTTTACACTGAGCACCTGATTTTAATATATAATATATCTTATGCTTTTTATGGGTCCCCCAGATGGTTCTGATTTAGAATTGAACCCGCCAGGTGGCGCTGCAATTTTTTTGTAGGTTTTTTTATATTACTTTCAGAGCAGGGCAACGTCTAACATGCTAGTTGCAAATAAATGCTTATACTCACCTTTTTATTTTCAAATATTTTGAAAAGTTTAATTTTTTCCCTTAACAATGTAAGAAGGCAGCAGTTGGTCACATTAGATCATCTTAAGATAACAGCATTATTCTATTTCTTGAATATAATATAACATCTCAATTGTATAGTAGATTTGTAGAGTATAATATTAATATTTATTTGTTTAAAAACGTTTGTTTTTAAACGGAAATTGAACTTCAACCTTTTCCTCGCTGAAACTCGTGCCAAAATCTGAGTGTTGACATTTTGTGGGGCTGGATTGAATTGGAATGCTGAAGGGAAAATTCCCGCCACGTTATGAAGACTCGATTCAAGATAAAATTTACATATAAATAAATCTAATTAATAAACATCATATTATTATGTACTCGGAGTTTTTCAGTTTACTTTCGGCAAACTTTACTATCCTCTATCATTAAAAATATTCAGAAACGAATTCCTTAGAATGAGACCAAAAATAGAATGCATCACATTAAATGCCAGCAGCTTTAGTTATAAAAAAAAATACAGTTCAATTTTCCAAATTCAAACATCTTACTCTAAATGACAATTTTTAACACCTTAATTTGGAATGTTTGTTTCTCGCATACTTATTATGTTGATGAGCTATTGTTTCCATAAATCTGTATTTATTGTAAGCTGTCACGTCGTGATGTGGGTCGGTCGGCGTCCGCCGTTTGTCTGTCGACATTCACCGATAACCTGCGGTTACGATTTGTTTGCATCTGATTCTGCCCGAGGATTGATCTTGTATTACGTCATTTGTTTTTATTTTTACAACTGTTCGAGTAGGTACAGCTGTACGTACATCGTTACCATTGATAATAGATTCCGATACAAATGCTTTTGCAGTAATTATATGAAATTCGTATCCAGTGATCTTCAATACAGAAACCTGGTCTTTCTGCTATTACTGGTATCACCGGCGTACTTGGGCGAAATTGGCCCGCAACACTAAGGCAATCTAGAACTTTTATTAATTTCTATCTAAATTAATAAATGAATGATTACTCTGACATACATACTTCAGTACTAGAATCAACAAATATAGAGATTTGGTATGGTGCTCTTAGAATTATTTTCATCCTCAGGCCTAATATCGATTTGCGAAGAACGAAGCCTTTATCGTTTTTGTTTAATCTGTTTCGACTTCTGTAATAACTGGAAATTATGAGTGTTGAAACGTGAAAGAATTAAAGAAAATAGTTGGTCACCAAACTTTTCAATAGATGTATCATACCCGATCCGGTGGACCCAATGGTAAACAGTCGACGTCGCCCTAAACACGTTGTTACGGATCCTCCCGATCTATTAACGGTACTTTTAGGTACCTCAAGCACCGATCACCGTCCTCGCCGAACCCGTCGCTTGCGACGAAAGGCTCGACGAGTAAATTAACCCATAGACATAGCCCACTGAGTTTCTCGCCGGATCTTCTCAGTGTGTCGCGTTTCCGATCCGGTATTAGATTCTGCGAAGCATTGCTCTTGCTAGGGTTTGTGAGCCCATTGTGGTTGCGACTTGGACACGGCGGAGCACACGCTCGTTGCCTGCCCCGCATGAGAGGGGTGACGCCGTGTCCTCGTCGCAAAAATAGGAAACGACTCGTCGTTGCCGAGTGTTGTGGCATCGATGCTCGGCGACGACGAGTCGTGGAAGGCGATGCTCGACTTCTGCGAGTGCACCATCTCGCAGAAGGAGGCGGCGGGGCGCGTGAGAGACGCACAATCCCGCCGACGTCGAGCGGGGGCCAGGGAGGCGGATCTCGCCCAAGCCCTGGCCCTCCTACGTGTTTCGGGCCCCCTCACATGTCGGTCTGGGGACCGGCGAGGGGGCCTAAGAAGACGATGTGCAAGCTGCTCTGCACGCGTTTTACGCAAGAGCATCCGGGTGATGGAAGGCCGGCTATCCTCGACCCACGCTGGTTCTGGTCCAGCGGGGTATTCCGTAAGATAGCTCACTCTAACCGGCGCCATCTAGGCGGACTTCGGATAGCCTGCCGACCGAGAGGGCTGGTGGTCGTGGCGCCGACGATCGCCAGTCCGGCGTCCCGAGGGGGAGAGTGATGGGAGAGATGTGCTCCGCACTAAACGCTCCACTTTCCTCCCTTTGCCTCTTCATGAGTTCTGTCTCATGCGAGGTTTGGACGTTGGTTGTTGAGCGACAGGAGGTTTTAGTCAGTTCGACTCTGACATGCTCCGCCCTCTATCCCTAGTGGAGGGCGGAAGTCCGGCGATTTCCTCCTGACAAAAAAAAAAGGTAGGAAAAAAATATGTATTAGATTTTGTTAGCATAGTTAAATCGAAGTGCCTATACCGACTTAACAATTCGATAAGCTCTGTTTCTAAATGTTATTTTCAGTAAAATATGGTAATTTAATGAGAATCGACAATCGCTTGACAGTGTTTCAACTAGTTAACGAGTCTGGCAACGATTACCGCGTTTGTAATGGACTTAAGAAAATCGAGAAGTTAAGTTCACCGGCCGTACTAATTGTAAATATCCAGATTTGGCCGAGTGTCTGGCGTGGGGCCAGTTGTTGCATACCGTTTCACCGACCGTCGTCTGCCGTCATGGTATACAATACATAGATCACGCCATGTACCCCGGCGTGTGGGTCGTATACGTGGATAATACAGAATATAATGATTTTTCAATATGGAATTTGAATTTTAAGAGTAACGTTGATATCCCTTGATTTTAGAAATTGCCATCATACATGTGCACGGCCTGATATAAATAATAGAAATACCGCAGTTTGTTATTTGACTGCAAAATCCTATAAAGGTTCACTACGTTACCTCTTAGTGTTGCTTTTATTGGACTAGCTAAGATCCTTTCTTTTGTTAGGCAGCGAAGTCATATCCGATCCAGACGACGGGGCAAAGCAATACCGTCACCCGAAACATGTCTTGAGGAATCCCCAGGATCCACTATCGGTATTTTTAAGCTCTTCAAGCACCACGTCGGTCAGCGTCCTCGTCGAACTTGTCGATTACGACGAAGAGTTCAACGAGCAAACTAACCCATAGACACAGCCCACTGAGTTTCTCGCCGGATCTTCTGAGTGGATCACGATTGCAACCCCGTGGTAGATTCTACGAAGATCTGCTCTTGTTGTTATCACATACTTTTTTTTTAAATTTAAACTTGTACCTGTCGAATCTTTTTTTTTTATTTATTGCCTTTGTAGGCAGAGAAGCATACGGTCCACCTGATGGTGAGTGGTTACCGTCGCCCATGGACTTCAGCAATGCCAGGGGCAGAGCCAAGCCGCTGCCTACCAAAATCGTCAGAATGTCGTGAAAAAATTACTTTAAATTGATTTAATATGAATTTTTGTCGTATACAATATTAGATTATCAATCATAGATTCGATCACGTGACTTAGGATATCTTTCTCTTGAAATTTGGCCAACGTTTAGTACGTCGGCGGGATGGACGTAATATGCTCTGCGTCAACCCTGTCCCGCCGTCTCAATAGCCCCGACTGGCCTCTGGCCCGAGGTTCAACTCCCACATACCCCATCTGCCGCGCGGGTGGGGATCCGGCGATTTTCTCCTGTGGAAAAAAACGTTTAGTACGTAGGCGTACAGTATGTAAGCATACGAAATCAGTTTGTTTGTATTGAGCAAACTTGTCCATAATGTTTACAAATTGAATACTCAAATCTTCCTCGTTTTATCGCTCTTTCTCTTAGTGATAAACGCATGAAAATTTGTTCCATGGCGCAGAACAAGAAGATAATGGTGGCAACTTTATTATATCAATCTAGATATTAACAAACAAACAAACAAAACGAATATACGCACCATCAATATAATCTAACAAAATATTTTGCCGTAAATATAAACATCTTCAAAATTTAAACATAAAAATCTTCTTGAATTAAAAGTTACACATATTACATAAACTTATCTATTTAATATTCTACTCCACTATTTTCAATTGAAAATACTAAATGTATACTAAGTACATATTACAGTTCGGTACTAGACGAATTAATGATTTTGCTGTTAAACGGTCGAAGTTTTAGCACTTAAGAATAATCTTATTAAGGTAATCCCTTGTCAGTCATGGTTGAGCGCTTTTCCTGTAGCTATCTCAGAAGACACAGTGTCAATTCCACCCTTTGCAGACGCCGTCCCGATATTCGAAGTGAGAGAATTTAATAAGATAATCTCCGTTATTGAATTACCTAGATGGGACGCGTAGGTATGCGAATCAACTCAGTTTACCACTATTATTACTTCTCCGTTCTCCCTCGCCTTAATTTCCTATCTGTTCTTTCCCTGTATTTCATAATAATATCTTGAGAATCGGTTGTAGAACTTGTTGGTAGTAACGCCTTTTTGTGCTTATAAATGAAAGAAACATCCATCTTCTTAATGAAAAGGTGACTTCAGAACAAAGCTTGCTTTAAAATCGCCAGGAGCATACATTTTTACTGGTGGTAGGACCTCTTGTGAGTCCGCGCGAGTAGGTACCACCGCCTTACCTATTTCTAAAGTGAAGCAGTAATGCGTTTGGGTTTGAAGGGTAGGGCAGCCGTTGTAACTATACTGAGATCTTAGAACTTATATCTCAAGGTGGGTGGCGCATTTGCGTTGTAGATGTCTATGGGCTCCAGTAACCACTTAACACCAGGTGGGCTGTGAGCTCGTCCACCCATCTAAGCAAAAAAAAAACATTCCTTTTTCAAACGCGGCTGGTGGAGAGAATTAAACTGTAGGCAGTGCTTCGCTCTGCTCTTGGGATTTCTGACGTCCATGAGCGATGGTAACCACTCACCATTAGGTGGGCTATAAGCTCGTCCATACCATATATTCCATATATTCGCCAAAATCCTATCAACGGATAAATTAATGTTCAGAAGAATGATATTTTTTTCAATGAAATATAAAATGTTTTTCAAGCACTACGAATGGAAAATTTATCGACACAGTGTCTGTGTGTTTAGTTGGAAACGGTTTTGTAGGTTTTCAGACAGGGCTCATTTCGGTCAATATCTCGCGTTGGATTCGTGACGTAACAGCTGCGCGCGCAGATTCCGCGTACTCGTTTGACCTTTACACATTGTAAATATATGACACACATTCTTATTACAATACAGTAGTTTTGATTGAAGGGAAATTTTTAGGGTGAAATCTGTTTAGATTTTTTTCCCAAGTTTAAATTTCAAATGAAAATGCTTACGAAAATTTCTGTTAGTGGTCAATCAATCTTAAGGCAAATCGCAAAAGACAAAACGTAATGTGTTTGGCCCTATATAAGTTATACTGTTTCTATTTAATAAATCAATTAGATGAATTTAGTCATATTTGGTCCAATTTGATTTACGTCTTTGTACGATTTAGGGTCTGAAATATGTCTTGAAATCTATTAATTGATTTTAATGTAGTTGAGCAGATTAGAACCCAGAAACATCGTAATAATATTTAAAATAAGTTATAAATTATTTACGTACTGTAATAGGATAACAGCCCTATAAAAAAATAAAAATGTATCCTTTGGAGGCACATGCTCTATTTACTATTTGTTAGTAACCACAAATAATCAAATAATAATAGTAATATATTTATGTAATAAATACAACTTATACACTTATAATATAAATACACTTGTACAACACAAATAATAATAGTATCTGTATATGTATTTATCTGTATAAATAACCTCTAAAAATCATTATTACAGAAATAAAATAACAAGTAAGACTTTAGATCGTTCGCTATGACGTTGACCTAGTATACATATTATAGTGTATTTATCAGTATGTATCATGTTCAAACTTCGTGATAGTTACGTGCTCAGTGTATGTTTACAATAGACGACACGATAACGATGATATTGTCGTGAAAGTGACCTTTCAGAAATAACTAATTACCTTTTAAAGATTACGTAAAGACGGTGCCTGCTATTACCTTCGATTGGGATAGTTGTAATTTCGGATTTTTGTGAAACTATCGCATATTGATAGCGGTTAGCGTGGTATGGACATGTGATGCGTAGAGAGAAGATGCATGTGACTAGGAGATGTATGAAAATGGTAGTGCAAGGTAGAGAGGGAAGAGGTCCACCAAAGAAGACGGATGGAGTGTGTGAATGACGATATGAAAGAGAATCACTCCTCTCTGTGCTGAAATGACGGCTGATAGAAAAGAAAAATTAGCTGTGCCGACCCCACCTAGTGGGATAAGGGGGAGAAAAAGAAGATCGCATACTGATAGGATTACTATGGCGATCAACAACAGTTGATGCTCAATTTAATTAGTAGTCTAATGTGAATTTAAATATTTGGTCATAAGTAATAATGTACCGTTTTTGTTAAATGTTTATTATATGTTTTTATATTTTGTATGATCAGTCGCTTTATTTTTTATCGAAGTCAGGAGAACAGTTAAGTGACATTTTCAAAACAAAAAAAGACATTTTATGTAAATACGTATTTTATTTAAATACGGAATCCAAAAAATATTTTAAATTTAAAATAACTAAATTAAACTGTTAAATTTTTCATCCAACTGTCGTAATAAAAATGACTATAGTCAGTCATACTTGATTAATTTTATGTTGCAATGACTTTTCTCTTTTGTTTTCTTTTTCCTGTTAAGATAAAAAATACAGTTCTTTGTTGATGACGCCAAAGCTCGTGAATAGCTACTAAACAGATCAAATCAAATCAAATCACTTGAGAAACAAAGGAGAAAAAAGTACTGAACTGATTATTTTTGATTTATTCTGCTAAAACATTGTAAAACATTTGGATCCAGTTCATATAGTACCTTACTACGGGAACGTAAGGCACTTCTTAGGATTATCAGAAGTTTTAACTAGACATGCTAGCTACTAGTCGTATCGGTTGATGTAAAATATCAAATATCTTAATTGTAAGTCCTTAAAAGACTATTACACAACATCATGTTATAATATTCTATACACCCGTGTCATTGTTGAAGCTAATTATTTATTTATCGGACAACAGCTACCTTATATGTGCACTAAATTATCCGTAATAATAAGTTTACAGTCCCATATAAAACATTATTGCATTACGTAATTTGGAAAATTGGTCTTACTTGGCATTCAATGCAGTATAATGATCAAAGATTATTTTTATGTAGGTACTGCAATAAGTTGAATGATAAATTGAATAAAAGTGGAAATTAACTAAATGAACTTGGTGACAATCTGACTTGCAGATATACACTGAAACTAAAATTTTCATCTAATTTCTCTGTTTTATTACATTAAATGGTCGAACGACTTCACGATCCAGTATTGTTTGCCCGAGCCCCTAGGACAGCTTAACGTGAATTGCGCCACCTTTGACATTATGCCCTACCACCAATAAGTGCACAACGAATGACAGGTGTCATTTTATGATTATTTTTCCAAAGAAAAATTAGTACCTGTCTGGTAGGCATCGCTCGATATGAATATATTGTTTTATCCTTTGGGCCATTTATCATTTACCCCACGATCTTCGGATTGTTATTTCTTATTTTCTGTAACACGAAAAAAACATTAGTTATCTTTTGATCCTTCAAAGAGGTTCTTCCATTAGCTGTTATTGACTCTATCGTTCTTAAATTCATGATACAAAATACAGAGATTGTTAAGCTGTTTTAATCTATATATTAATACGTGAAGCAAAAATGTTGTACCCCTTTTTACGAAGATTGCGCGGACGGAGGTGTATGAAATTTGCCACGCTTATAGAGAACATAGAGTAGGAGCGCAGATTGTTAAATCTATAATAAAAACACTCTGCCGTGTATTTGACACACACACACACACACACACACACACACACACACACACACTCACACACACACACTCACACACACACACTCACACTCACACACACACACACACACGCACACACACACACACGCACACACACACACACACACATACACCCATACACACACGCGCGCGCACTCTTTCATTTATTGTTAAAGTCTGCGGTCAAATTGAGAATAGATTAATATTGTTTGTCTTTAATATTATTTGTCTATAGAGTACCTACTCTTGGCGAAATCTGTGATTATAGGAGTAAACTTTTGACAATAGAACCACAATAATATTCAAACTTATAAGTTCAATTTATTATAGTCGAATTTCGACTACTGGGGGACCACTAATTTTAATAAAATCACTGTATTTTAAAAATTTTATAATTTTTCCTATTGAGACAAATTCATAAAATTTGTTTTCATCATAATTTATTGTAGCTCGTTTATCCATCCTATCTTTAAATATTCATGGCTTTCCTCGAACTTTGTAAAAAATAAGTATTTTCCGAGAACATTAGCTTAAAAATAACGAAGTGATTGAGGATTGAGATAATAAAATAAAGTCAATTAAAATAAAAACTTCTTGTTGCTCAACAGAGACAGTCACCAGATCGATTTGCCCCCCTTCGGGCGATATGCGACTGGGATCTTCTTCTTAGACAAACTGCATCACCAGGACATAGAAGCCAAGTTTCTAGTACTAGCCGAGAGTCTTGGTCTTAAGGTGCTGTGCTGGCGTACCGTTCCTACAAAAAACAGCAGCATCGGTAAGTAAAAAGTTTCAATTTGTTAAAAAAAATATATAAAATATTTTGACTAAATCATGATTAAGTTTTAAATCGTATATGGAATTTAGAAACGATTCATTTTGTTGTCAATTCGTTCAACATTGGTCCATAAAACGTTGTTATTTTCTATAAACTCTTTGAGTTTCAATTTCAAAACGTATGAAAGTTTTTTTTTTTTAATTTTGTCAATAGAGTCCGTATGGTTTTTACACGTGTGTGCTATTCACAATTCGGGCAGTGTGTTGCGATATGTGTCGTTACGTTTACAGGTCGGTCACGTAGTAGAATCTGTGGGGTTATATCTCACCGATGCGAGGTCATGCCATGATTGACCATATGGTTTGTTCCATTTACCATTACCAGCCATTTTACATACATCACCCAGTTTTGTACATTTATTAATGTAATAATGCTGAGCTTTACGTGTCGTATCATTTAAACAATTCAATATTTTAATGCTGATTTATAAATGTAAAAATTGGGTTGTTCTTGTAAAATACTGCTGTCTCATTTAGTTTATGTTGAAGAATGTTTTAAATAGATATATAAGTGTGAGGTTTCTTTCAAAATTGAAGGAAAATTTTTTGACGACGACTTGATACGCTACAATTTTACCCACTATACAAATTAGAAAAATACATTCTCTAGAATATTATTATAATGGAAATGTTGTGTGTCAAGTCGAATATTTAAAAAGAAAATAACGAAAAATTCAGCTTTTGTTATGTTGTTCTATTGGCTAGCGATTGATGTTTAAAAGTGCATATACGAAACTTAACGTTATAATAAACCGCTCAGCTTATATAACAACAAAAACGTACACGCGTTTCTTGTAGATAAGTACTTTGAAACTCATGACTAGTCTTTTGCGCCCATAATGTTTCCGTTGCCCCTGTAAAGTTAGTAATAGCCTGTTTTGGCTGGCTTTCAGGTCAGGTGGCTCGTAACTCGGAGCCGTATATGCGTCAAGTGTTTGTTACCGGCGATATCGAGGACGAGACCCAGCTGTCGCGGCAGGTGAGATCACGGCGAGCGACCAACCGCACATTGGGCTCAATACGGGTATGAACCCGCAATCGAACGCGTCCATTGCGGATTCAAACTCGTCGCTTCGTTAGGGGGGCAGAGAACTCTTGTAGGTGTTTTTTCAGATCGCGCGTCGAGCGACGGCCGGCCGGACCTTGGGCCCGCATCTTCGTGAACGTAAATTAAACAGTCCATATTATATAATAAAACGATCCCTTAGATATTGGTGTTTGTACGCGTCGGCACGTTGTGGAGGTGTAAATGTGCTTTCAGATATTCGTGCTCCGTAAACGCGCAAGTCACGAGCTGGTGGTGCCGGGCGCCAGGTTCTATATATGCAGCCTGTCGCTCAGGACTATCGTGTACAAAGGACTTCTCACTTCCAATCAGCTATGGGTAAGAAATAACGACAGAGATTACTGTTCATTAAAATGAATGTTGTTCTAATTAATGGGGTTATCTTTAGGAGTACTTCAAGGATCTGAGCAATCCAGCGTTCACAACCTATTTGGCGCTTGTCCACACAAGATTCTCAACGAATACGTTTCCGAGCTGGGAAAGAGCACACCCATTGAGGTACGTAAGTGTATATAGTCGTATATATTCAAATATATTTTTTTTATTGCTTAGATGGGTGGACGAGCTCACAGCCAACCTGGTGTTTTTTTTCTTTTATTGCCCTTGTAGGTAGACGAGCATACGGCCCACCTGATGATGAGTGGACCGTCGCCCATGGACCGTCGCCCATGGACTTCAGCAATGCCAGGGGCAGAGCCAAGCCGCTGCCTACCGCAAAAGTGGTTACTGTAGCCCATAGACGTCTACGACGTAAATGCGCCACCCACCTTGAGATATAAGTTCTAAGATCTCAAGTATAGTAACAACGGCTGCCCCACCCTTCAAACCGAAATGCATTAATGCTTCACGGCGGTAAATAGGCAGGGTGGTGGTACCTAGCCTCGCGGACTCACAAGAGGTCCTACCACCAGTAAAAGTTTATTTACCATCAGTTTATTTAAAGAATGTGATAATAATAAATGTTAATTGAATTAGTTATAATGTTTAATAAAATTTCAGAGTTCTCGCCCACAATGGAGAAATAAATACGTTACGAGGTAACGTCAATCTGATGAAAGCTCGCGAGGGTGTGATGAAGAGCGACATATTTGGAGACGGTAAATATACTTTTACGTTTAGCAACGAAGCGCTTTAGTTCACGTGTACTAACTATTAAGCTGATTTAGGAACGACAACCTCGAATAAATATTATTTCAATTAGAGATGAAACGAATATCCAGTAACTATCCGGTACTTGCCGAATATTCGGTATCCGGTATTCGGCCAAACCACTATCCGTTTCATCTCTAATTTCAATTGTAATTTGTTGAGAAAATGGAACAACTGGCCCGCAGACTTGAAGAAGCTATATCCAGTGGTGGAGCCCAACCTGTCGGACTCTGGGTCGGCGGACTGCGTGCTGGAGTTCCTGGCGCAGGCGGGCGGCAGGTCGCTGCCCGAGGCCGTAATGACCATGGTGCCCGAGGCGTGGCAGAACGACCACACCATGCACCCCGACAAGCGCGACTACTACCAGTGGGCTTCCTCCGCCATGGAGCCGTGGGACGGACCCGCCCTGGTCTCCTTCACGGACGGCCGGTACATCGGTACGTGTCCACGTCTCCTACCATATGGACTTTATAGATATTAAGTTTACAGCTTATTTTTGTGTTTCGACATTAGAGGTGGGACCTCTAATGAAAAATACTAGTGGAGCCCCAGTAGTCGAAATTCGTTGCCGCCGCTGACTACTCCCCGAATCCTGATCACGCAGGAGCCAGTCACCGTCGTCGCCCTAGACACGTCCTTACGGATCCATCAGATCCAATAACCCTAGGAGTAGGGACCCCGGTAACCGTACTCGTCGAATTCGGCAAAAAGTGCGACGTGCAACTTAACCTAAGCATCAGCTCGCTAAATTTCTCGCCGGATCTTAACAGCGGGTCGCGATTCCGATCCGGTAGTAGATTCATTCGCGAAGCAGCTGCTCTTGAGTCGTTAGGTCTCCTTTGGAGGCGCTCGAGTAGCTGTTAGAAAGTTCCACTCCTCCTGAGCTGAACTGGCTCGACCACCTGCCCTGGTAAAACTGGAAAGGAGATTACTGGAGATCTCTCAATCATTAAAAAAATATATTTAAAAAGTCGAAATTCGTCTATAATTAATTGAAATCATAAGTTTAAACATTATTATGGTTCTATTGTCAACTACTATACTTCTATAATCACAGATTTCGCCAAGACTACACTATTAACAAATAACATAAAAGTTTTTGCTTCACGTATTAATATGTAGATAATTGAGACTCAGAACCTCTTATCTACTCGGTACTGTAGAGGCCTGTGAGTGTTACTGCTCGTACCGAGCCTAATTGATGTCTTGTTGTACATGGAACATTCCCCGATCGAATTGCAAATATAATACGAACAAACAAACGAAGCCACATATACGTTTTTTTAAGGGATTTAATAACCCGGTAACTAAGACCTTTAAGCCATGTCTTATTTAATTTATATTCTTATTTTTATGAAAAATGAATATAATGGAGTGAAATAAAATGAAATGAAATGAGATGATATGGGATGAAATATAATCTTAGTAAAATGGTGATCATTTACTGAGATTTTTTCAGTGCACTTTTTGGAGATTTCCGAGAAGTTACGTATAGCGGCTTTGTTTCATTTTCCCACATTTGTGCACTTTCACAGATATTAAACACTAAATAAACCACCGTTATTACACATTTAAACCTGAAGAAACACCAAATAGACAAAATAAAATAAATCACACAATTCACTCCTCGCGTTCCCGCCAGAAAGTCCCACAGATATGTAGTCGTCGTGGTCTAAATGATAAGACTTTGGGTAAATTTCGTATCGAGCGATGTGTCTGCGCCGGTGTTCGAATCCCGCAGGCTGGTACCAATTTTTCTAATAAGATACATATTATGTATTTGATAAATGTTCACGAATAAAGAATTGGGCCGGGGGCAATAAGCAATAAAATAAGAAAAGTGTTATTAAAGATGATATTTCCGTATCCAGGTGCCATACTGGACAGGAACGGTCTGCGGCCGTCTCGTTTCTACGTGACCAGCGAGAACATACTGGTCATGGCCTCCGAAGTCGGAGTGTACGACGTCGAGCCTGAGAAGGTCGTACTCAAGGTAATGAATCATTACAAATTATACGCCATTTTGTTATTTTTTTCCACGTCCAATGTATCTTGGGATTTTTTATACAAATGTAGTGGCAGTTAGTTTACTACCTTTGTAGGAAAATTATTATACGGTCCACTCGATGGCGAGTGGTCACTGTCGCCCATGGTCATCAACAATGCCAGGGTCGCAACCAAATCTTAAGCTAGTTGTTCGATTATGATCTTTCTCGTTCTATGGACTTACGATACGACTAGGAATACGTTTTACGCGAAGTCGCTTAAGACGTGACATTTATCTTTGTAATTAAAGGTGCGTTTTATTTGGTATTAGCATCAACAGTTTTAAATTGAATTTCAATTAAATTTACTCCATTCAAATAGCTAAAGAATTCTTTGTGTTAAGTATGATATTTTTCTAAATTTTAAACATAAAATGGCTCTCCTGTAATGGGTACAAAAATTTCGCTTCAACCAAATAGCCGTTCACATCTTGAATTGTGTTTTTGCTGACAACATTTCTGTAGTACAATTATGATACACAATAGGTACTTACCCGATCCTGTAGACCGAATGGTAAACAGTCGACGTAGCCCAAAGCACGTCATTACGGATCCTCCCGATCCATTAACGGTGCTTTTAGGTACCTCAAGCACCGGTCACCGTCCTCGTCGAACCCGTCGCTTGCGACGAAGGGCTCGACGAGCGAATTAACCCATAGACACAACCCACTGAGTTTTTCGCCGGATCTTCTCAGTGGGTCGCGTTTTCGATCCGGTGGTAGATTCTGCAAAGCACTGCTCTTGCTAGGGTCAGTGTTAACAACACACTGGTTTGGGCCCCGTGAGCTCACCTAAACACGTTAGGGTGAAACTGAAATAGCCTCTCAAGGCTATCAGCATAGGTAGGAAAACAAAAATAGGTACTTGAAGTTTTTGAGTCGGTTCTGTAATGATAAAATAATGATTTGTGTGATCCTCAGAGTCGTCTGAAGCCGGGTCGGATGCTGCTCGTGGACACGGTTCAGAAAAGAATGATTCAAGATGTCGAGTTGAAGATGGAAATAGCGAGGAGCCGACCGCACTCTGAGTGGCTGAGAGATAAGGTGATTCATTTTATACGGTCATTTAGTGGGTAGATTCAGCGAAGCACTGCTCTTGCTAGGGCTAGTGTTAGCAACGTCGTCAGGCTAGACCCCGTAAGCTCACGTATTCGCTCGGATAATCTAGCCATGACCATTTGAGGTCACTAGATTAGGTAGGGAAAAAAAAGGGTGCATTGTAGTAAGTGTAGTATGTACACATATATATATATATATATATATATATAGTAGTAATTAAGACAATATTGACTTTCCCCCCTCGATATGTATAATTAAATGCAATTACTAATTTTTCGTGTCAATGTCAATACAATTAATTAATAAATGCATTTTTTTTACCTTAATAAGTTTCATTTAGAGATTTCAGATTAAGCCCGAATTGTGTGTTTATTCTATATCTATATTCTTATATGTTTACTGTCTGTCTGTCTGTCTGTATATGTCATTGTGATTAGTGGATTTCACTATAACTATTGTCCTTTTTTTATACTAAACTATGTGTATTTTGTATTTCATTTCGCATATTGCATCCGGTGTTGGGAATAAAAATATAAAATCAGATGGTGAGTTTAGTTGTATAAAGTGAAAAGTTTTAATCGCTTTAAAACACAAGCTGACACGTCCCGGCTTCGCTCTAGTAGATAGACTATTTTTTGTTTGTGTTTGTAGAATTCGTAGATCATTCCGATTGTATTAATTATTATACTCTGAAACAAAACTGTTCATATATTTCCTATATGCTGCTTCGAATTATTTCGTTTGCCGAAATTATGAAAATTAGGCCGACAGAACCATTCTGATTTGTGATAATAAA
The DNA here is from genome assembly GCF_030267445.1 of Bombyx mandarina. Lineage (NCBI taxonomy): Eukaryota > Metazoa > Arthropoda > Insecta > Lepidoptera > Bombycidae > Bombyx > Bombyx mandarina. The sequence goes on along the minus strand of NC_143228.1, from coordinate 2,776,003 downwards.
GACAAACAGAAAAATTATATTCATTTAAATCTTAAATCACAATATTTGTTTAAATCTTGTATCGATATTCATTTAAAACTTGTATGTCCATATGACTAAGTACTTTTAGTAATTATTCACGAGTCACTTTGCCTTGTTTTCTCGTGAAAGTATGGTTGAACGCATGCATATATCATTTACAAAAATGACGATGTGATCTTTAGATGCGGTTATTAATGACCTGCAAAACATTATTTTTATATTTAGTCTGTTTGTTTGTGATGAAATCTTTCCTGTTTCAAAAACTTGTGAATGTGTATTGGTCACTCACTAAATTTTGTCTCACAAAGCTAACCAAGACGATATGAAATATCATAATGCATGTTGATTGTTAATTCATTAGTAATGCAAGTACGAAGTGCCTAAACTCCCTCCCTAAACATACCACGTGTTTTGTAACAATTTCTAGCGTAAGATGGTGTATTTAAAGTTGAAAATTGAATGTGGTTACAAATCAGGTTACAGTTCGGTCGGCATCTGAGCCACAAAACTTTGTAATCGTCGCCCATAACATTGATTGTGACCAGTCTCTGTTTAGGGAGCATACGTACAGCTAAAATTCTCCTAGCATGAAGATTCGAGGCTTATATGTATATCATACATAATGAATTTGTTTTGTAAATGTGCGTAGTTTTTCGTAAGTTTTTAGTGTGTGACCTTGATTCAGAAGAATTGGAATGAAAACGACCTTTTTGTTGAGTATTGTAGCTGGGATGCTTAGCTTTTATATCGTGCAGTTTTTTAAGTTAGTTCCGTGGTCTGAACGGGCGTAGTGTGGGCACGCTCGGTAGCCGATCCGAGCTTAAATTAGGTGATCGAGCTTACAGCCCATTTATTCTATCAGCCCACAGACGTCCACTGCTGGACATAGACTTCCCCCAAGCCTCGCCACAAAGATCTTTGTGGCGAGGCTTAGCCACGCTTACGTCTTCCGGTACGCGGTCGCCACTGAAGAACTTTTCGGGGCCCATCTAGTCCTAAGTAATTACTGGAGTCCAGAGACATGACGTTTCGTATAACAACTCTCCTACTCTTCGAACTCACGACTGTTTCGTGGTAAAAACGGGCAGCATATTTGTAACTACCCGTGCGGGCTTATAATACACGCTCCCGCTATTACTACGCAACCTTTTATTACACTATGCTATTCTTTTATCAAGGTAGCAAGGTAGAGGAGGAAGAGGTCGATCGAAAAAGACATAGATGGAATGTGTGAATGACGATATGAAAGAGAGAGAGAGGAGTGAGTGTTGAGATTAAGGCTGATATTTTTTTTGCTTAGATGTGTTGGCGAACTCACAGCCCACCCGGTGTTAAGTGGTTACTGAAGCCCATAGACATCTACAACATAAATGCCGCCACTCACCTTGAGATATAATTTCTAAGGTCTCAGTATAGTTACAACGGCTTTCCCACCCTTCAAACTGAAACGCATTACTGCTTTACGGCAGAAATAGGCGAGATGAGAGTGGAAGAGAAAAATTAGCTGTGTCGACCCCACCTAGTCGGATAAGGTGAAGAAAAAGAACATTTCCCAAGTACTTCATTCGTTAAATAAAATACTAGATACCAGCGATCTGAACCCCGGCACGGTCGCATCGCCCGAGTGCACTGATCGTCTTGTTGTCTAGGCCACGACCCCTCAGCGTCACACAATGAAATACTCTTCTTTGCAGATCACAATGGAGGACATATATAAATCATTGAGTCCAGCCGAGAACGGTTCTACGGTTTCCAACGGCGATTCTCGACCCATTTCGGGCCTTTCTGACAAAAGACTCGGCCTCTTCGGTTACACCATCGAGTCAATCCACATGCTGCTGCTTCCAATGATACAGAACAAGTTAGTAGACGAGAGTTGTGCACGATACTTTAGACCTTATGTCGGAGCTATCCAGAGTTAAAATTCTATTGAATTGAAATAAAACGAGGAAAAAAACAGTAATTTCATTAATAATATATATCGAATTCAAGTGTTTCATCTATTCTATTTAATATTATTCGTTTGACTGGATTCTCGTGATTACACAACTATTACTAAGTTTTACTAAGTTTTTACGGTTAAATATTCCAGATAAATGAATTATCGCATACATACATACATACATACTTATGTGTTAGAGCAGGGGTGAGCAACCTTTTTAATCAATGGGCCAATTTAAGTTATGATTTTTTGACCGGCCGCCCATATATTACCTTTTATTAATAATTTACGAATCTTTATTTCTTTATTAAAAACAAACAAGAAATGAACTGAAAACGATAAATATATTACCTTTTATTAATAATTTACGAATCTTTATTTCTTTATTAAAAACAAACAAGAAATGAACTGAAAACGAATTTATGGGAGAAAATTGTGATAATAATTTGTCGTTACGTTTGTAATTGTGATTCATTCACAATGTGAAGGGAACTCGGAACTAACAACTGGAAAAGGTCAACAATTTATAAAGATATTCTACAATTGTGACAGATCTCATGTCTCAAAGCGACTGGCGATACAGCACGTTCACCCGTTGATGCAATAAAGACAAACTACTAAGCAGTAACGGTGATGTCGACAGGAAGGAAGCCCTCGGCAGCATGGGCAACGACGCTCCGCTGGCGTGCCTGTCCCGCTTCCAGCCGCTGCCCTACGAGTACTTCAAGCAGCTATTCGCGCAGGTCACGAACCCGCCCATCGATCCCTTCAGGTAGAACTCTGCTAATATAAAACAGTAGCTTCGATAGAGCCTTATAGATTTTTTACAGGTGGTAGGACCTCTTGAGAGTCCGCGCGGGTAGGTACCACCACCTTGCCTATTGCTGCCGTGAATCAGTAATGCGTTTCGGTTTGAAGGGTGGAGCAGCCGTTTTAACTATCCTTGAGACCTTAGAACTTATATCTCGAGGTGGGTGGCGCACGTTTACGTCGTAGATGTCTATGGGCTCCAGTAACCACTTAATACTAGGTGGGCTGTGAGCTCGTCCACACATCTAAGCAAGATTGATTGCACGGTCTACCCTAAACACGTCATTACGGATCCTCCCCAACCATTAACTTTGCTTTTAGGTACCTCAAGCACCGGTCACCGACCTCGCCGAACCCGTCGCTTGTGACGAAGGGCTCGACGAGTAAATTAACCCATAGACACAGCACACTGAATTTTTCATCGGATCTTCGCAGTGGGTAGTTTCCGATCCAGTGGTAGATTCTGCGAAGCACTGCTCTTGCTACGACCAGTGTTAGCAACACTCTTGGGTTGAGAGCTCACCTACACGTCAAGTAGAAGCTGAAATAGTCTCTCAAGGCTATCAGCATAGGTAGGAAAATAAATTGCACGATACCTGTCGCAGGGAGAAGATAGTGATGTCCCTGCTGTGTCCGATCGGGCCGGCGCCGAATATCCTGCAGCCCGGCGCGGAGTTCGTGCACCGGCTGTTCCTGCCGCAGCCCGTGCTGTCCCTGCCGGACCTCGACGCGCTCAAGCGGACCAGCTACCGGGGCTGGAAGGTACGCAGACTCCTCTAACTTACTGTGCAAGTAATAAGACTTGTTAAATGCGTGTTTTAAAAATACCGCATTAAAGATTCTTTCTAAATGAGCAGGCTGAGCTCCGTCGGATAAACTTCTTAATTTTTGAAATGAAACTTCGTTAGACGCGTTGAGAGTAATTCTTCTTCTTCTTCTTTGTCGTTTCCTTATTACTGAGGGTCGTGACCACCTTGGTCCAGTTTTTGCACCAGCTTCCTCCAATGTTGCCTGCATTCGGCCTGCTTAATGGCGTCCGGGACGCTGGTGTTTGTGGCCTCCTTGATAATGTCCGTCCACCTGGTTGGCAATCTTCCTCGACTTCTCTTTCCTTCCACGTGACCTACAACTATTATTTTTTCCAAGTTCTCATTTTGTCGGGCCACGTGTAATACATACCTATAAATGCTGTTAGTTTAATTTTTCAACCCAGCATCATGACAACCTAATGACTCTGACTCACCTCATGACTGACATGAATGAGGTTTTCTAAAATTCTGCATCATATATGTATTCATCTAGCTCAAAGTTGCTTTCCGTTTAGCTTTAATACAACGGTCAAGTTTCAATTTTTTTATAGTTCGTGTTACCTTGTTGTTAGTGTTAAGCACTGAAAAGAGCAAAGAAGAATATTGTAATGCGTTCCTCAGACGCAAGTATTGGACTGCACGTACGAAGCGTCGTCGGGCGCGAGCGGGCTGGTGGCGGCCCTGAACGCCGTGTGCGCCGCCGCCGAGAGCGCCGCCCGCGCGCGCTGCCAGCTACTCGTGCTGTCCGACCGCGCCGCCGGACCCAAGCGCGTGCCCGTCAGCTCGCTGCTCGCGCTGGGTAACGCACCCCCTCTCTTTCTCCTACTCTCTCATCCTCTCTCTCTCTCTCTCCCTCCTACTCTCTCATCCTCTCTCTCTCTCTCTCCCTCCTACTCTCTTATCCTCTCTCTCTCTCTCTCCCTCTCTCTCTCTCTCCCTCTCTCTCTCTCTCCCTCTCTCTCTCTCTCCCTCTCTCCCTCTTTCTCTCTCTTTCCCTCTCTCTCTTTCTCTCTCTCTCTCTCTCTCTCTCTCTCTCTCTCTCTCTCTCTCTCTCTCTCTCTCTCTCTCTCTCTCTCTCTCTCTCTCTCTCTCTCTCTCTCTCTCTCTCTTACTCTTTTACACACTAATGTATAATAAAGCTTATGTTTTCACATCTGTAAAATATATTTGATTTTGTAGACTTTTTTATTGCTCAGATGGGTGGACGAGCTCACAGTCCACCTGGTGTTAAGTGGTTACTGAAGCCCTTAGACATTTACAACGTAAATGCGCCACCCATCTTGAGATATAAGTTCTAAGGTCTCAGTATAGTTACAAGGGCTGCCCCACCCTTCAAACCGAAACGCATTACTGCTTCACGGCAGAAATAGGCAATTGTAGAAATTTGTACTATAATGTCAATTAGTTAAAAATGACACATAAACACATGAATATATAAACAAATTCTTAAACAATATTATTTGTAACAGGAGCTGTACATCATCATTTAATTGAAACCCGTCAACGAATGAAAGTTGGACTCATTGTCGAGACGGCCGAAGCGAGAGAGGTTCATCACATGTGCGTTCTGTTAGGTAAAGTAATATTAAATATATAATAATTCTTTCTTCTTATTAAAAAATTAAATTAAAATTAAAAATAAAAAAAATAAAAAAATCATATATAAATCATCTCAAATGTGAAGACAGAAAGTATACCCAGATGAATCACTGTAATCTATATATTAATACGTGAAGCAAAAACTTTGTATCCCTTTTTACGAAAATTGCGTGTACGGAGGAGTATGAAATTTTCCACACTTATACAGAATATAGAGAAGAAGTGCACAATGCTCATATTTTTATAAAATAATGCATAAAAGACACATTAAATCAATAAAGAAAACATTACACACACAATACATGGTATGTAGATACCATGTATTTGACGCACACACGCATGCATACTATTTATTGTCAAACTTTTGTTTTGACGTCTGTTGTCAAATTGAGAATAGAGTAAATATTGTTTGTCTTTATTTATATTTTTTATAGTGTAGTCTTGACGAAATTTGTGATTATAGAAGTATAAAATACAATCATAATAGTGTACAAACTTACAATTCCAATTAATTATTATAGTCGAATTTCGACTACTGTGGGACCTCTAGTTATACTAATTATGTAACCGGGAATCAAAATATAATTGCGTGTGACGTCATTTGGAGCCAAGATTGACGAGCCAGCCATAGATTACATACTAAATATAGAAAGATTGCCACATTATAATATAATACCAACATGTGATGTCGTAGCTGAATACAAGAACGAATAATTTATGATATACTAGTATTTAAAAAATTTTATTAATCACGAAATTAGCGATAGATAATCCTTGTAACTGAAATAACATTGGTTACAAATCATCATGAATCATGGTTCCAAGCCGGTTTCGGCAACGGTGACCAAAACTTTCTGTTCAATAACTTAAAAGCTAATGTCCACGCCTCTCATGCGCTCTAATATGGCTACGGTAGCCTATCTTGTTCTTAAACGTGCACAAACAGAAGCTACACGTAAGAACACCACCCACAATGTTGTAAAAAATGGTGTTACGAATATTACTTAAGTCGGTTTCGTCTCGCAGGCTACGGCGCCGACGCGATCTGTCCGTACTTGGCCTTCGAGCTGGCGTTCGCCCTCCGCAACGACAACATCCTCGACCCGAACCTCACCGACGGCGAGATCTACTCCGCCTACCAGAAGGCCATCGAGACGGGCCTCGCCAAGGTCATGGCCAAGATGGGCATCAGCACCCTCCAGTCTTACAAGAGCGCTCAGATATTCGAAGCCGTCGGCTTGAGCGAGGAAGTCATCGATAAATGTTTTAAAGGAACCCAATCTAGGATTGGTAAGTCTACTTTGTAAAACAAATATCATATTCGGATTCTGTATTTGTTTACAAAAATCACCTCATTAAATAAAATGATTTGGTAAATGGTGCTTACGGACCACCGGCCAAGGGGCAGTTTTACGTTCAACAGATACATTCAGATACGAAGTATGCGATGTACTAGAAAAAAATAATAAACCATAATTTATATTTATATTTTGGGCCCTAAATTTTTACTCATCAAAATCCTTTTTACAGGTGGCGTGAACTTTGAGATCCTGTCGAATGAGACGTTGGATCGACACGCCATGACTTACGGGGACTGCGTAGATAGTCTCGTTTTGAGGTTAGCCGTTACATTTTCTTAATGATTTTTACCAAAAAAGCGTAAGCTAAAAGGTCACATATGTCGCAGAACCGATAACCGTTGGGGTAGACGTGTTCTGGAGTGGAGACCGCGAACCGGCAAACGTAGTGTAGGACGCCCTCCTGCTAGATGGAGCGACGACCTGCGCAGGGCAGCTGGCAGTAACTGGATGCGTAGAACCGAAGATCGGGTTCAGTGGCGAGCTTTGGGGGAGGCCTATGTCCAGCAGTGGACTGCCGCAGGCTACTGATGATGAAGCGAAAAGGAAATCTTGATAATTTATCAGTGTTTTTTGTTACCGTCAATAACATTCAATCAACTTCCATCCAATGAACTTGAGTTCTATTACGAAGGTTAGATTCTGTTAAATTTTCAATACTCTCTCTAAGAGGCAAGACGCTATAAATTGCCGTCATTACTGTCTATGTCATCAATGTCCTTAGACAGTAACCCGTAATTTATTTTACGTTAGATCATGAAGAAATACTTGTTCATTAAACTAATGATGTCTCATGAACGTGGTCAGGAACCCGGGCAACTACCACTGGCGCGCCGGCGGAGAGAAGCACGTCAACGACCCCACGTCCATCGCCAACCTGCAGGAGGCCGCGCTCGGGAACAGCAAGTCCGCCTACGACCGGTTCAGGTGATTGAGGGTCACCAGAATAAAGGTCATGGCACACGGTAACGGCATTGTATGTGTAAGACCACTACGAACGGTTGTTAGGTAGCAGCAAGCGCGCAGACACCCCGCTGTTGTTGGCTTTTTATACTGACGTTATGAAACATATTTTACGACATACGATGATTTAAGGTTCAAATTGAAATCACTGGATTGGAGCGGTGCCGATACCGTGCTTGCATAATGTGCCATGACCCTCAATGTTACACTAGCCGCCGTAGCAGCGTAGACTTGTGTTAATCTATTATTGCGAGCCATAGTAATTGAAACGAGTTTTTTTTATTTTATCTTACCTGGTACCGAGACCAATTCTTATATTTTCATTTTACGCGTTTTAATATGAAAAATGATATAAAACGAAATTAGATAAAGTTGATTGATTTGAGATTTAAATCAATGTGGATGAAACTAAATTAACTGAAATGGGGAATGGGCTGAAATATAGTCTCAGTAAAATGGTGGTTATTTACTGAGAGTTTTTTAAATTGATTTTTTGGAAGAATCCGAGAAGCGATGTCTAACGGCTTTCATTTTCATGTTCTTACACATTTGTGTACTTTCGCAAACGCTAAATAATTAATAAACCATGGTTATTTTATTACTCATTTAAACCTGAAGGAACACTGAGTGAATAACATAAAACCAGTCACAGAACTTTGCCCCGCGCGTTCCCGCCACAGAGTATAAGCGAGCCTGCCCGGTGTGCGGGCGTGTATCCCCCCCCCCCCCACCCCGCTAACGACCAGGTTGTCGCACAGAGAGAGCACGCTGGAGTCGGTCCGCGCCTGCACGCTGCGGGGCCAGCTGGAGCTCGTGCGGCTGGACGAGCCCATCCCTATCAGCGAAGTGGAGCCGGCCTCGGAAATCGTTAAACGTTTCGCTACAGGTCTCGCACTTTATTATCCTTACTAATATTATAAATGTATTTGTTTGCCCTTCCTTCACGTGGAAACAAAGCAAGGGAATGATGTGATTTAAAAAATATATAATTCTAAGTCAGGAGAGTGACGTAGGCAACCTTTTATTCCGATACATCTCGTTCCCACGGGATACTGTTTTATTATCTTCAGAAAAATTACGTAACACTTTAAAACAATTTTCTTAGCACGAAGCCGCGAGTAATAGCTTTATAGTAATATACTAACTAGTGTTATATAAATGTCATTTAACCCTTTGTATGTCCCTTTCCTCACTACTGGCTCTCTCGTATTTACTCCCTTTCTATTCACCTACTAAAGGATTTTGTGAAATAGATTATTAGTGCTGAGGCAATATCGACACGTTGAAGCTAATGCACATAACATTAATCAAACAGGTGCGATGTCATTCGGATCGATATCTTTGGAGGCTCACACGACGCTCGCCATCGCCATGAACCGCATCGGAGGGAAATCCAACACCGGTGAGGGAGGGGAAAACGCTGACCGATACTTGAACCAAGTGAGTCTCTACTAGCTCGGCCAGTGTGCTTACCGAAGTCCATCTACATCACGGCGTAATGTCAGCTACATTAAACTATAACTAGCCCGCGCTTCAGACCCTTGCTGTTGGATGGAGGTGGCTCAATAGTTATTATCGGCCGCTGAAAGAATGTGATCTTGGATGGTCGGGATCGAACGGTGTACCTAGAGATGACGTTGATTTGCAAAGCAGATTTTTTTTATTGCTTAGATGTGTGGACGATCTCACAGCCCACCTGATGTTAATGGTTACTTGAGCCCATAGACATCTACTACGTAAATGCGTCACCCACCTTGAGATATAAGTTCTAAGGTCTCAGTATAGTTACAACAGCTGCCCCATCCTTCAAACCGAAACACATTACTGCTTCACGGCAGAAATAGGCAGGGCGGTGGTACCTACCCGTGCGGACTCACAAAAGGTCTTACCACCAGTAGCAAAGTTTTTTTGCTGGACAAACGTCAATTTGGAATAGCTGCTTTAATCTTGCAGTGAGATCTACGTCAGGTTCGGCTCAAGTGACCCGACCACGTCGCTACTGTCCCAATCCAAAGTCATAAAAAAATACGTGTCGAAGTCGGTCATTAGTTTGGTAGCAATTTCCGATTCCCGAGAGTCGGCAACACCAAAGAAGGCTGATTGATGAGTCGCGTCTATGTACGCCTCCGTCGGCTAGGCTCCGTCGTAGCACGAACTTAGCCGAGTTTCGATAATATTAAGATCGTGTTGTCACCTCTCAGGAATCGTGCTGCGCTTTGTTTTGCTACCAAATTAATGACCTTCTCCGACATACAATCTTATTAGTCGTATGCACTCTTGGCAGAGTGGTCATGGTCATCACTCTAGGTGGTGGTGCGTTTCACCAGCCGCCGCCATTCCTCGCGTATCGCAGCCCTACTCGTGCACCCGACATACATAAACTGATCGTTTTCTAATATTGTATGTACCCATGGTGCAGGACCCCGACTACAGCAAGCGCTCGGCCATCAAACAAGTCGCGTCGGGACGGTTCGGCGTGACGGCCTCGTACCTCGCGCACGCGGACGACCTGCAGATCAAAATGGCGCAGGGGGCCAAACCCGGGGAAGGTGGAGAACTGCCCGGTATGTTTGTATACAACAAACAAATGAATTAGATAACTGTTTTGCAGGCTTTATTAGTTTTTTTAAATTGAAAATACCAGGGTCACTTGTTCTAACTTTCGAACGTCAAACCGCTGAATATTGAGTCTTATAACGATAGCAATAAGGTGTTCGGTATTAATAAGTACATAATATAAGTTGCGATAATATTACATAAATTATAATAAAGTTTGCTGTAAGACTTAGTTGCTACGCATATCCCATGAAGTTGTCGATTGTATTATATTAAATCTCAATAATATGTAAAGTATCTGGCTAAATCGCGCATATGTGTAAAACTAATTTAATTATTCCTGGAAATAGATTTTTTTTTAAATAACGGTTCGGTTGAGTTGAGAGTGTAAAGACGATCACCGTAAATGATTCCGTGAATGAAAAGTGGAAATAAATACAAGTCAGTGTAAAGTTACGTATTATTTAATTCCCGCTGAGCCCATTCAAATTCAAAATCATTTATTTCAACTTAAATGTCAGTATAACACACTTGTTGAATGTCAAAATATAAATAACAATGTTAACTCTACCACCGGTTCCAAAAAAAGCCATAGTCCTGAGAAGAACCGGCGAAACAATCTCAGCGGGCAATTTTTTTGTTTTCCTCAAATATATATATATCTATATATTTTTAAATAATTAAAAATATTTACAATAAACGAAAAAAAAGTCAAAAAATACAATTAAAAAAAAAATTATAATAATAATGAAAAATGAAAAGGCCAGGAGCGAACGCCTCATTCCCACGTAGTGCCGTCTAGTAAATAATCCTTAATTTTATAATAAGCCTTGTTGCACAAACGTTCCTGGACAGTTTTCTTAAATCTATGAACAGGTAGTAATTGAACATTAAAAGTTTAATTAAAATGTGATTCCTGCCGTACATAGTCAAGTAACTGGAAATGTTACTGTTATGCAGGCTACAAGGTGACGGCGGACATAGCGCGCACGCGGTGCTCGGTGCCGGGCGTGGGGCTGATCTCGCCGCCGCCGCACCACGACATCTACTCCATCGAGGACCTCGCCGAGCTCATCTACGACCTCAAGTGCGCCAACCCCAAGGCTCGCATATCCGTCAAACTGGTGTCTGAGGTCGGGGTCGGGGTCGTGGCTTCCGGGGTCGCCAAGGTGAGCGCCTTCAGATCACGATTCCAATGTGACCGTGGATTTTAATAAGGAGATCGATAGGGAATCTTCGGCGTCGAATAAGACTATTGTGCTTCAGTAGCTTCTCCGTCTGGTTAATTTTTCTCTTCTATTCTCTTCTATCAGCCGTTATCTCAACACTCACTCATATCGTCATTCACACACTCCATCCATGTCTTCTTCGGTCGACCTCTTCCTCTCTACCGTTTTTTAACATTTTTGCCTCGTCTCTCTCTCTCTCTTCTCCCTCTGGCTATTTGCAGTTAAACTTTATATTACAATATTTTTATTTCCTAAATAAAAAGTAATAATTATAATCTTAATAATATGAACGTCTTACTGTTTGTTGAAGTAGAGTGATGCGTCCGCAGGGCAAGGCGGAGCACATCGTGATCTCGGGGCACGACGGCGGCACGGGCGCGAGCTCGTGGACCGGCATCAAGTCGGCCGGCCTGCCCTGGGAGCTGGGGGTCGCCGAGACGCACCAGGTGCTCGTGCTCAACGACCTCAGATCCAGGTCTGTACTCATGTGTCCACGAATGGACCAGCTCATCCGTGATAATTGAAACTCACAGATATCACATGATGATCAGTGATGTCATTGACCTTGAAACGTTAAGTCGGAAGTATCAGCTGGTTTCTGTCATGGATGTCCCACTCATCCAACTAGAACGAGAGACTGCTACTCGTTCCTTTAAAAACTTAAATAAATCAATTCTCCGTATACGACGTGCTTAGCCTGTTGCCAAGAACGAATTAAATCTTAAATCTATAAGTATACATGTATAATACATAATATATGTAATCTTATGACAAAATTAATTGATATGAGACTTATTGGTGGTAGGGTGTTTTATGAGCCCACACAAGTAGGTGTCAATGTCTCATGTCTATAGGCTCTGGTAACCGCTCAACCCCAGCATCAGATATAATGAAGCTGTAGAGTATTAAAATGATATAGATTTAAAATAACCTCTTTGTATTAAAAATCATGTAAATCCAATTTGGTATAATAATATAAAAAATTGTTTGCGGTGCAGGGTCGTCGTACAAGCGGACGGTCAGATCCGGACCGGGTTCGACGTGATGGTCGCCGCGCTGCTCGGGGCCGACGAGTTCGGGTTCAGCACCGCGCCGCTCATTGCGCTCGGTCAGTACACTCGCCGGCATCTTGTCGAACTAAATTATCTTTGTCTCTCGTCGGGTCTTCGTGTCCCCCTGCGGAGGCACGGGCCGGGCCTCGGGGCAATCCCATCTGCCCCGGATTGGACGAGTCCCTGCCTGACGAGGCAGGGGTGATGAGGTTGCTGGTACGATTCTTGAGTGTGGGTCGAATTGAGATTTGGCATGTTGTTTTACTCTTTTCTTCTCTCTTCCTTTTTCTTTCATTCTTATTCTCTCTTCTTTTTTCTCGTGGGGTCGTTCTTTGATGTAGTGGTGTGGTGGCCTCTCCTCTCCTCCCTTTTATATATATGTATTTTTTTATTTGTCTCAAAACTGTTACTAATATAAACATACCGAAAACAGTCATTAGTAGCTAAACGAAACGTAGCACGATTCCCGAGAGGTGACAGCACGATCGCGGTATCGTCGGAACTCTGCTAACGTTGTTGTACGGCAGAGCCTAGCCGATGGAGGTGAGTAGACGCCATCACACTTACCAACCAGCCTTCTTAAAGAGCGGTACCTCCGTCCTAAAAACTGTCATACCTTTTCGTTTGCTAACGTCAAGGGAAGATTTTTAAATTGTCTTTGTCCAGACTTTGCCTTTGTCTTGACAACAAAACGTTATTGTTGTACTCAATATTTCTCTTAGTTCGATCACCCTATTCGCCTCTACGATATCTGACGATGGTGTTAATAATTGTGGCTTCTCCGACAAACAAAATAAAAATCATACAAAATAATAAAAGATTTTAAGTGTATATACAATTTTAGAACTTTTAGTTTATTTACAATATTAAGTTTAGTATTTACGAATTTCAAACTAATTACAACAATTTTAACGTAAACCGAAAAAAAAACGACTTGTTTAATTAATTTGATATTTGGCCGACGCGCAATGAATCCAAACGCAAGTTTTGGTCGTTAATTTCAACGTGGCAACGTTAATTTCTAGGCGTTATGATTCTAATAAGGATACATCACGATGAACAATGCGATGTTGTAATGATACACGTTCCAGGCTGCACGATGATGCGCAAGTGTCACTTGAACACGTGCCCGGTCGGCATCGCCACGCAGGACCCGGTGCTCCGGAAGAAATTCGCCGGGAAACCTGAACACGTCGTCAATTATCTCTTCATGCTGGCAGAAGAGGTGCTCAACTCGATTCTATCATTAATCCGAATATAACATTTATATTAACACGTATGATGTGGTTTGTACTACCGGCGACTCTTCGCTGTGACTATCGACAACATACGAAAGGTGTGAATTTGTTTGAACGCCATCTATCGAACTTCAACGGTACTATGCAGCAAGCGTATCCGAAGTGGTATACAACAAGCATGCAACAAATTATGAATTAAAAAAAATTGTTGCTTAGATGGGTGGACGAATTTTTTTTTTTTTGCTCACGAGCTCACGGCCCACCTAATCACTGGAGCCTATAGACATCTACAACGTAAATGCCGCCACCTACCTTGAGACATGAGTTTTAAAATCTCACTTTTAACAATACAACGGCTGCCCCAACTTTCAAACCAAAACACATTACTGTTTCACGGCAGAAATAAGCAGGGTGGTGGTACCTACCCGTGCCGAATCACAAGATCTCCTACCACTAGTAATTGCGCAAATTATAATTTTGCAGTTTTGATTTTTATTACACGATGGTATTCCTTCATTGTGGGAGTCAATAGTGAACATTTGTTAAATACGTATTTCATTATAAAGGGGAATGCCCACTCCCCATAGTGTGCTAGGCTCAAGATGGACATCAAATATTACTATAAAAATGTACTGATTCAAATTCTTAAATGTATTGGATTTCTAAAAAAATTATTGAAATTGACGCCACTATTATAAAAATATAATAAAAATAAAAACTCGTTTTGAGGTTAATTTTCTATATAAATAAGTGTCGGATTGTGAGATACTTCAAGAACTTTTCTTTTCTTAATGTTTAAGATGTTCCTAATGTATTTTTATCCAATAGGGTATAAAAAAACACACATACTTCTTTAAATATCTATATTTTCTTCATCTTCATACACAATTAGTAAATCATCTAAAAATAGCAAAGGAGAGCATATACACGGTTTTAAATCTCGGTCAGGGTAAAACCACAATTCACACAATGTTTTTTAGTCGTAGTATGAAACGTTATTGATAAAAGTAAAATAAATCAAAGAAAAATCAAAACACATCCATTTTGAACGCAAGCACAACACCACAAGCAGCAAGCGAAGTGTCAGTCAGTCAGATTAAATTCAGTGTTGTCAATATAAAGAAAAATAATTACATGAAACTCATATATCGATGATGTTTTTAAATAACCGATAATTGATTTATATCTTAATCTTTTTTTTACGAGTACACATTATTTTTTTTGTTTTTGTTTTAGTTGTACATATTTAAATAACAATACTAGTAAAAAAAATTTTATTGCTTAGATGGGTGGACGAGCTCACAGCCACCCTGGTGTTGTTAAGTGGTTACTCTAGCCCACAGACATCTACAACGTAAATGCGCCACCCACCTTGTGATATAAGTTCTAAGGTCTCAAGTATAGTTACAAGTTAAAGTCCAATGGGTATGTCTTCGATGTTATTTTATGTGCATAAAATCTATTAAAATCGATTGATTAATGATAATACTTAAAATGATTTATTTATATGTTTTATTTATATACTTAAAATATTTACTTCATACGTAAAAGGTTTTGAACCTGGCAATATTTTTCCCGCAAAAATCAAAATCCTTGTTTTTTCAATAGAGTTACTTTTTTTTTAAACTACTTATTGTAAACTGTAGTGGCGCTCATTTGGAAGAAAGTAAATGCATATTTATTAATGACAAAATTAATGCACTAAGTATTTTTTCTATAATCTATTGTCCGCTTTGGGCCTGAAATGGGCATTCCCCTTTGGTACCTGTCAGCGGGATTCGAACGCCGATGCATCGCTAGATACGAATGCAACGAACGTCTTATACTTTAGGTCACGACGACTTATCACCTTTTAGTTATTAATCGGGAATCAATCCGTAGACTATGACACCAGATAAGCCAACGCAAAGGACTAATGTTCAGAGTTACTTGTCCAATGACGGTCTCTAATTTTTATTGTCAAATTTTTGATCCAGTCCAAGTACCACGTGCCTTTTAAGATGTCGTATTTTAGCATAATTAAACTAAATAAATTTAATGTTACTTATGAAGTTATTGCTTAACAGATACGTCAGCACATGGCCGAGGTCGGTGTGCGGCGCTTCCAAGACCTGATCGGTCGCACGGACCTGCTCAAGGTGCGCGAGAACAACGACAACCCCAAGGCGAGGCTGCTCAACCTGAGCCTCATACTAAAGAACGCTCTCCACATGAGGCCCGGGGTCAACATCATCGGGGGCTCCAAAGCGCAGGTCGGCTATCTTAAATAAACGTTAGGTTTTTTTTATTGGCTACCGCAATTTCTGAAGTGTTTACGCTCCAGTTTCCTAGGGTGCTACGACGTGCCCTTCGAAACTAGGTTCGAAAAAGGGACGAATATAGGCTGACCTGAATATATTGAAAATCAATAATATGTTTTGTGAATGTTCCAGGACTTCCAACTGGAGAAACGTCTGGACAATCAGCTGATCGAGCAGTGCTCCGGCATCCTGGACGGGACTCAGGCGCACGCCGACATCAAAATGAAAATAACGAACGAGGACCGCGCGTTTACTTCCACCCTGTCGTATCGGATCGCTATGTGAGTGCTTTTTTTCTTTCCAAACTGAGAGCCTTGAGAGGCAATTTCAGCGTAACCTTAACTGGTAGGTGAGCTCACGGGGCTCAAACCTGACGACGTTGCTAACACTAGCCCTAGCAAGAGCCGTGCTTCGCAGAATGTACCACCGGATCGGACACGCGACCCACTGAGAAGATGTGGTGAGAAACTCAGTGGGCTGTGTCTGTGGGTTAATTTACTCGTCGAGCCCTTCGTCGTAAGCGACGGGTTCGACGAGAACGATGACCGGTGCTTGTGGTATCTAAAAGCACCGTTAGTGGATCGGGAGGATCCGGAATGACGTGTTTGGGGCGACGTCGACTGCTTTCCATTCTGTCCGCAGGATCGGGAATACCCCGTGCCGCTACTCTATGGATGTACTTTTATATTCATTTGACTGTTGACAATAGAAACAACATTTTGAACAGTTGTCCAGGCTGAAGAGGATAAGTAGAGCTGTCAAATTATTTTTAAAGTGAAACTTCTTTAGGTGCGTTGAGAGTAAAATTTAACTCTCCACACATTCGCTACGGCTAAAGAAAAAAAAGATGTAATTTAAGAAGAGCGAGAGTGAGAAAATAGCGTTTCGCGAACCACTCTACCGTACAGAGAGGGAAAGGACAAAGCGAGCTAGGTCGTTTCTCTTATGTATATTATAATATATCTCTTTCTGCTTCCGGGCGTCAGCCACTAGATGGCTAGTTATTAGTTTCTCATTGCTCGTGTAGATGGCAGTAACATATTAAATTAAATTAAATATTTTATTTCGAATGAAGGATTTAAAAAAAAAACTATAGGTATATTTAAAATATATTATATATAAATGGTGAAGAGATAGTTTCTCTACAACGCGAGACTCACTACAACGCGAGATCCCCTACAACGCGAGACCCACTGCAATGCGAGACTTACTGATGGTGTTACAGTAGGTTTCAGAACTATGCCAACTGCCAACCAAACATTTTTTGTTCTAGGGAATATGGCGACGACGGTCTACCGGACGGTAAAACTGTTAACATCTCATTGACCGGTTCAGCGGGACAGAGCTTCTGCGCGTTCCTGTCCAAGGGCATCACTGTAACGCTCGAGGGAGACGCTAACGACTACGTCGGTAAGTCCGCGCGGTTCAGTTAAGTCAGAATATAAAATAAATTTGATAAGTGACGACTTGAACTTCACGTATACTGTACAGCCACGTAGTACGTAGTAATAATGATCGAATTGGCTCAGGCAAGGGTCTGTCGGGCGGCACCGTGGTCATCTACCCGCCGCGCCACTCTCCCTTCGAGTCGCATCTCAACGTCATCGTGGGGAACGTGTGTCTGTACGGAGCCACCTCGGGACGCGCCTACTTCAGGTACATTTTATTATCTATTTGTGAAGCTACAAGTAGTTTCTAGAATATCCGTCGACTGTGCATAATTCAGTACGCACATTAAAGCGTAAATAGTGGTCCCCTGGTAGTCGAAATTAGACTATAATTAATTGAAATTATAAGTTGGACACTATTACGTCTGATTCTATTTTCAAAGACTTCTACAATCACAGATTTCGCCAAGGCCACACTTTAGACAAACATTAATAAAGACAAATAATATTACTCTATTCTCAATTTGACCACAAACTATAAGCAATAAGAAAAGTTTGATAATAAACAAATACTCGTACTATGCATGCATGTTGTGTCAAGTACATGATAGTGTTTGTAATGTTTTATTTATTTATTTAATGTATTTTTTATGCATAATTTAAAAAAAATATCAGCTTTCTGCACTCCTATATTCTCTATAAGCGTGGGGAATTTCATACTCCTCCGTTTGCGCAATTTTTGTAAAAAGGGGTACAATGTTTTTGGTTCACATATTATTAATATATAGATAAGTTTAAAGAAATCCTCGTGGCCTAAAGGATAAGAAGTCCGGTGCATTCGTATCTAGCGATGCACCCGTGTTCGAATCTCGCAGGCGGGTACCAATTTTTCTAATGAAATACGTACTTAGCAAATGTTCACGATTGACTTCTACGGTGAATCAAACCCGCAAAATTATAATTTCCGTAATTACTGGTGGTAGGACTTTTGTGAGTCCGCACGGGTAGGTGCCACCAGTCTGCCTATTTTTGCCGTAAAGCAGTAATGCGTTTCGGTTTGAAGGGTGGGGCAGCCGTTGTAACTATACTGAGACTTTAGAACTTGTATCTCAAGGTGGGTGGCGCGTCTACGTTGTAGATGTCTATGGGCTCCAGTAACCACTTAACATCAGGTGGGCTGTGAGCTCGTCCACCCATCTAAGCAATAAAAAATAAAAAAAAGATTTTAGGTATCTCAAGATGGGTGGCGCATTTACGTTGTAGATGTAGATGATGTAGATGGGCTCCAAGGGATGTGAGCTTGTTCATCCATCTAAGCAATAAATAAATAAACATGGCGGTGCATGGTGCGCGCAGGGGCATCGCGTCGGAGCGGTTCTGCGTGCGCAACTCGGGCTGCACGGCCGTGGTGGAGGGGGTGGGGGACCACGCGTGCGAGTACATGACGGCGGGCGCGGCGCTCGTGCTGGGGCTCACCGGCAGGAACTTCGCGGCCGGCATGAGCGGTAACCCACTCGCGCTCTGCACTTACAGATAATCATTCTAGACACGATACTGTTATATATTCTTAATGTACCTAAAGATGCAACGTAAAGGTGCTGCCACACTACTGTTTAAAAATGTTTACAAACATGTTCTAACACTAATACATTTACTAACAAATGTTAGAAATTGTTAAAAGTTTTAAATGCTCCTACATATCAGTGTACCGGTGTGTTCCATCGGGAAAATGTTTACAAATATTTGTAAAGAAAAATCTTCATAGTCTAAAACTCTTTAGTTTTCTAAAAAGGATTTTTTTGATATTATGTCGTTCAGTGAAGTTTGACATTCAGTAAAAAGAAAGTTCAGTTTGTTTAAAAATATTAATTTTCTCACCATACACACAACATAAAACGCAATTAAGTCTTTTATTGTTTATTTATTCTGGAGTAACCAATATCATTATATATTTATAAAATTTGTTAAATCGACTCGCTTGCAGCTTGGATTTACGTTCCGAGGCGTCTACACGAAAATGGAAAAAGATTTGCTCATTGGATTAGCTTTTATTTTTTGAAATGCTTACACCAACATTACCTAACGTGTAAACATTTTCTAACATTGTGATCGTATGTTTCTTAACAAATGTATACTAATGTTTGTAGCAGTGTGGCAGCGCCTTAAGGTGTACAACGTAATGCATCTTAGTTAGGTTTGCCGATAGATCACGCAGTTCAGTTCCCCTGGTAACACTTGCCCCCATTAAATTCAATTGTCACCTTCAAATGTTTTAATTATTAGAATTAAATGCTTTTTTAAATTAAATACTTTTTTTAAACAGCTTTTCTAATAAATCCTCGTAACAATACGTTTAAAGAATAATAATGATTACAAAAATTACAAGCAATGTGATTCGCTGCCGACCATATTCATTCAAGATCACGGCTTCATGAAATGTATATATTAATACAACAATTACTTTTACTTAACCAATTCTTAATTAACAACCTCATGAATAATCTGAGTGATTTCAAAATACCCGCATTTAATTTTTTTAAACATTATTTTTTGATCAGGTGGCATCGCCTATGTTTACGACATTGATGGTTCATTCAAAGGGAAATGTAATCCTGAAATGGTCGAACTCTTACCTTTGGAACTCGAAGACGATCTCAAATATGTACAGAAACTTCTCGAAGAATTCGTAGAGTACACTGGGTGAGTAGTACTATTTAATGCTACACCTTTAATGTTTACTATAAAATGCTTATATTTCTGTAAAACATTGCGATATTTTAACATCTGATAGAACTTTTCTGAAAGAACTGCATTTATTTTGATTTTTAGGCTTAGATTTTGAGTCTGACCTTTTATATAGAACATTTTGTTTTGTTGTATTTAAGAATGCAGATTGTTCTAAACTGTTTTTTTATTACCGTTGTCTGCCAGAAAACAATTTAAAGCCCGCTTTATTAGCTGACATCAGTCATGGCCATGATAATATCAAGATCGCCAGCACAAAGAGTTTATCGATATAATATTTAAAGGGGCAATGAAAACCTCAATCTCTTTTTCTACCCCTACAGATCACTGATCGCGGTAGAACTATTAAAGACATGGCCCGAACCATCGAAGAAGTTCGTCAAAGTGTTCCCGTACGAGTACCAGCGAGCGCTGAAGCAGATGGCTCTAAAGCAGCCGGCCGCGCAGAAGGGCGACACCAATGGACATCAGAACGGCGTGCTCGACATAGAGGAGACCGTTAAGGATGTCGAGTTCGAGAAGAAGAATCTCGAAAAGATCTTGGACAAGACCAGGTGAGTTCGATCACACGTTAACTGTGAGCGAAAAGTTCTCAAAAAATTACACTAGAATAACACTTAAAATCTCGATAGATATTTTTTTGTTTCTTTAACGTTTGTTGTCCTGCTGCACGCAATGTAATTAAATAGAATCTGTGCGCAGAGGGTTCATGAAGTACGGTCGCGAGACGGCGCTGTACCGCAGCGCCGAGAGCCGGCTGCGCGACTGGGAGGAGATCTACGCGGGGGGCGCGGTGCGGCGCTCCGTGCGCGTGCAGGCGGCGCGCTGCATGGACTGCGGCGTGCCCTTCTGCCAGAGCGCGCACGGCTGCCCGCTCGGCAACCTCATCCCCAAGTGGAACGACCTCATCTACCGCGCCGACTGGGCGCAGGCGCTCGCGCAGCTGCTGCAGACCAACAACTTCCCCGGTAACGCACCCATCTACTCTACAGTGACAAGCTAATCTAATTCATTAGGCAACTTAAGGCCATAAAGTGTCACACATTTTACATAAAATTAAATCAAATGAAATTGAATTAAAAAAAAAACAAAATGTGTGCAATTCACACGTGGTAGAAGTGAAACCTTCCAAAATTAAAATACAATTATCCTAAACGTCTTAAGTATATGTAAAATTTTGTCATTAGTAAATAATTGTAAGGTAGCGCCCTCTGTGAATTGATATTTTAATTTCACGTATAATCCTAAATTAAAATTCACTACAAGAGCTTTCATACACACGTTAGTATTGAAAAATCTCACAGATGGCGCTGTATTAAATAGTATGTATATTTCTGTCTCATTCTTTGCTGGCTTCATCCTACACATTTTTGTATTTGTGTCTCTTACCTGTCGTTTTTTCCGTTGCATCCGGTTTGAAATCACAACGATTCTAAAGAAGTTTTCACTTCAAAAAATATTTGCTTAGATGGGTGGACAAGCTCACTTGGTGTTTAGTGGTTGCTGGAGCCCATAGACATCTACATCGTAAATTCGTCACCCACCTTGAGATATAAGTTCTAAGGTCTCAATATAGTTTCAACGGCTGCCCCACCCTTCGAACCGAAACGCATTACTGCTTCACGGTATAAATAGGCAGGGTGGTGGTACCTATCCGTGCGGACTCACAAGAACTTTTACCACCAGTAAAATTGTCAACTACTAATATAAAATTAAAATTAATAAAATAGTGTTAACTGAGTAACCACCGCTATATCAGTCACTGTGTTACATTATCGAGAGATACATGCTTATTACAACAGTGTCTGATATCCATCACAGTCAACAACGCGCGGTGCGACAGAGAAGGAAGGTGCCGTATGTCCGCACTCTCTCTGGCTTGCAGATGCGAATAGCCACGTAGTACATAGAAAGCTTAGAGACACGTTTAAGGCAGCAGCGGCTGTGTCCTGTTGCAGAGTTCACTGGGCGCGTGTGTCCGGCGCCGTGCGAGGGCGCGTGCGTGCTGGCCATCAGCGAGCCCGCCGTCACCATCAAGAACATCGAGTGCGCCATCATCGACCACGCCTTCGAGGCGGGCTGGCTCAAGCCGGAGGTGCGGCCCACTTTTTTTTCTACCTATGCTGATAGCTTTGAGAGGCTATTTCAGCTTTATCCAAACATGTAGGTGAGCTCACGGGGCCTTTGGAATGCTGAAAGATAGGTCGTAGGTATACGACAAAGGGAAGATCTTTCACCGAGCGGGTGACATTGCTCGGTAGACCGACGGTCCGAATGTTGTTGTTCGGAACTTGTATATATGCGAGCTTATCTTGAAAATGTCATAAGCGAGATTCAGGCATCTGTCAAATATCTTGCGTTCTATGATGGCTACCGCCACAGGGCCCAAATCGGAAGTGTTGCTCCTGAACACTGGCCCTAGCAAGAGCAGTGCTTCGCAGAATCTACCACCGGATCGGAAACGCGACCCACTGAGAAGATCCGACGAGACACTCAGTGGACTCGGCCCACTGCCCTGCCGTTGTATCTGACGTGTGACGTAGCCCGTCGCGGTGCACCAACTAACGAACATCATTACCCCAAGGCCTAATGTCTCTTCTAAAAATCATAACAATCGAAATGAATCGAATTCAACACTAGAATAAGTGTTCTTCGTGAATAGAGCATTCCAAACTTGTTTAAGATAAATTTCATTCTAATTTCCAATCGATAGCCCTCATTTCTTATAGACAAAAATCTATCACCATTCTCTTTAGATAAAGTCAAATCTTTGTAGTGTAAAAAATCTTCATGACAAAAGCGTTTTTAAACAATATTCGAGTACATATTGCTAGAATGCATACACAAAGATGATAAATGACTGGAACATCTACTGCTATGCTACGCTAATATAGTGCTTATGATTTATATTTAACTATTTCCGTCGTTTATTGAATTGTGTGTTGTGCCAGGTGCCGCCGCATCGCAACGGGCACACGGTGGCCGTGGTGGGCTCGGGCCCCGCGGGGCTGGCCTGCGCGCACCAGCTCAACAAGGTACGCGACCCACTGGCCTCATAATGCATTATCGACACTTCATTGTATCAACTAAATCTTCAGTATCATTCTATGTAGCCATTATAATAGACTTTTTTACTGGTGGTAGGACCTCTTGTGAGTCTGCACGGGCAGGTACCACCACTCTACATATTTCTGCCGTGAAGCAGTAATGCGTTTCGGTTTGATGGGTGGGG
Source organism: Bombyx mandarina (assembly GCF_030267445.1). Taxonomy (NCBI): domain Eukaryota; kingdom Metazoa; phylum Arthropoda; class Insecta; order Lepidoptera; family Bombycidae; genus Bombyx; species Bombyx mandarina. The sequence continues at coordinate 2,752,761 of NC_143228.1, read as the reverse complement.
CAGCCACTGTAATTATACTGAGATCTTAGAACTTATATCTCAAGGTGGGTGGCGCATTTACGTTGTAGATGTCTGTGGGCTCCAGTATCCACTTAACACCAGGTGAACTATGAGCTCGTCCATCCATCTAAGCAACAAAAATAAAATAAAAAGGCGTTTTTATTTCATTATGTAGTTTGTACAATAGACAATAAAGTTCATTATAGAAAGACGGCATCGAGCTGAAAAAACCTAAAAAAAAACAATGCAATCATTGACGAGCATATGGCTGGACGCAGAAATTGCCTCTCAAGGCCATCAGCTTGGGTAGGATAAAAAAAAATTGCTGAGCAAAAACCACATTAACATTCAATGTTACATAACGAACTAATACTACCATACCAACGGTATGTATGTACTGTACGCGAAATATCGACTTGACAATATTCTAGTGATGTGATGTCACGTACCACGTAATCGGTGTCGATATTTTGTTGGTGCGTAACGAAAAAGGAGTTATTGAAGTGAAAACTTCTTTAGAATCGTTGTGATTTCAAACCGGATGCAACGGAAAAAACGACAGGTAAGAGACACAAATACAAAAATGTGTAGGATGAAGCCAGTAAAGAATGAGACAGAAATATACATACTATTTAATACAGCGCCATCTGTGAGATTTTTTAATACTAACGTGTGTATGAAAGCTCTTGTAGTGAATTTTAATTTAGGATTATACGTGAAATTAAAATATCAATTCACAGAGGGCGCTACCTTACAATTATTTACTAATGACAAAATTTTACATATACTTAAGACGTTTAGGATAATTGTATTTTAATTTTGGAAGGTTTCACTTCTACCACGTGTGAATTGCACACATTTTGTTTTTTTTTTTTTAAATACATAACTATAAACTACGACATGAGCGAGGACTAAATCCAACAATATATATATTTCATAACCTACGAAACCATTGCAACTACACACGGACAGCCAGGTTAGCTCACCGGACTCACCTTAGAGGACAAAACTGACCCTCGCAAGATTACTGCTTCGTTAGTATTACCCCTCGATATGGAATCGCAACCCACTGAGAAGATCGCCGAGAAACTCGAATAAATATACGAAAGCAACTCTGTAACATAATAACAATTAAATTAACATGAATTTAACAATGGCGGAGAGTATGTAAAAACAAAACAAAGAAAATGAAGAAGAATATACTTCAGAAAAACTTGGAAGGTCCAAGGCGCGTTGGGTCGTCGAGCGAGCGGAATATGTATGAGTTTAGATATACAATCAAAACAAATAGCAGAGTTCAAAATTACGTATAAAGAAAGAAGTTTTTGTATAAATGTGCCTACATTTTTTTTGGCGGCCAAGACAGAGTATCGTGCTCCCAAGTCGTACGAGGACCACAGCAATGCGCACAGGCACGCCGAGGACTCTGATGTCTTAAGTGCGTCACAGTAAATAAAACAAGTGGGTGGACGAGCTCACAGCCCACCTGGTGTTAAGTGGTTACTGGAGCCACAACATAAATGCACCAACCACCTTAAGATATAAGTTCTAAGGTCTCAAGTATAGTTACAACGGCTGCCTCACCCTTTAAACCGAAACGCATTACTACTTCATGGCCGAAATAGGCAGGGTGGTGATACGGACCCGCGCGGACTCACAAGAGGTCCTACCGCCAGTAATTACGCAAATTATAATTTTGCGGGTTTGATTTTTATTACACGATGTTAGTACGTATTTCATTAGAAAAATTGGTACCCGCTTGCGGGATTCGAACACGGTTGCATCGCTAGATACGAATGCACCGGACGTCTTATCCTTTAGGCCACGACGACTTCATGTCTGGTCCCGCTTGCAGGCCGGCTACACGGTGACGGTGTTCGAGCGGAACGACCGGGCGGGCGGCCTGCTGCAGTACGGGATACCCACTATGAAGCTGAGCAAAGAGGTCGTCGCCAGAAGGATCAAGCTGATGCAGGCCGAGGGGATCGTCTTCAAGTGTAATGTCGACGTCGGGAAGGATATATCCGCTAATGAATTGGCAAGCGAGTAAGTAAATTAACTTTTAGAGATTATTTTCATGATTTAAAAAGGTTTATAAATATACGATGCAAACAATGACGTCAGTCGCATTAATGTGCGAGTGAGATGCGAGATGCTTCGAAGGAAACAACAACCGTAAACATTGCGATGAACGAATGTGTAAATCCCAATATGCGAACAGGTACGACGCGCTGGTGCTGTGCCTGGGCGCGACGTGGCCCCGCGATCTGCCCCTGAAGGGCCGCCAGCTCACCGGCATCCACTACGCCATGGAGTTCCTCGAGACCTGGCAGAAGAAGCAGGCGGGATCCACTCATCCACATATGAAGGACAACCCCGAACTCAACGCCAAAGATAAGGACGTGCTCATCATCGGAGGCGGAGATACCGGGTCAGTGTCGGGTGCACTTCAAAAAAAACTCTATACGCTTTATTATAAGGCTTAATGTTAAATACTGGAGTTCAAATGTTAACTGACGCCATTTGTTGCGATATCGATGTTGTGTTTTTCTAAATTCAAAGTAAATTGGTCAATTAATTATTTATCACTTATTTTTATAAAGTGGAAGCTATTTTATTTTGCTTAAATCCCAATCACTTTCGGACAAAGTAATGACAACATAAAATACAAAACATAAAAATTGCTCTTTGCTGTTGAATGAATCAATTTTACTGACTCGATGGTTCAGTAGTGAGCGCTCCTGACTGTTGCGCCGAGGGTCGTGGATTCGATTCTCGCATCGGGCAAACATTCATGTGCTGAACAGGTTTGTTTGCTGTGTCTGGATGCTGATTAACTATACAATGTTTATATTTAAACGTATATAAGTATTTATGTCAATCTCTGGTACCCATAACACAGGGAATCCTAAATTGGGACCGGATGACCGTGCGTGATTAATTGCTGATCTGTTTCTTTCTTGGAAGTTTTTAAAAAGGTTTTTAATATTTTATCACTTAACTTCATATTCCAAGTACGTATGACATTTATTTAATGTGAAATATTTATTTGTCTACAGATGCGATTGCATAGCCACTTCGCTGCGTCAGGGCGCGAAGACAATAACGACATTCGAAATCTTACCCGAGCCGAAAAAGACCAGAGGACTGGATAACCCTTGGCCTCAGTGGCCTAGAGTTTTCAGGTAAACTTTAATGACTGATTTAGACACTTGTCGAATACAATGTACGTAGGTATACGAGTATGTAAACCTCTTATTCTTAAACGCATATTCGTCTCTAAGTCGTATCTGTTGGCGCGAATCGTGCGTGATGTATATACGTATTTGTCATCGATTATTTGTCTCGTGATCATGGATGTATACGTTTTATAGTTTACTATAAATACGGAAGCAACGTACATCGCCGTGTTCAATTACGATAATTATAAAGTAAATATCGCCACTTCTAAATATCAGTACGATTGAAGTGTAGTCTTGACACGTTAAATGCCAGACTAGAGACCATGTCTAGTGCAGGGTGTCTATCATTTAACATCTCTCCAGAAAAGAATCTGCAGTCTCTGTTTCCGTAAGTCGATCATTATTTTTGAATTATTGAAGTGAAACTTCTTTAGGTGCGTTGAGAGCAAAATTTAACTCGCCACATATTCGTTACGGCTAGAGATAAGGGATACAATTTAAGACGAGCGAGAGTGAGAAAACAGACAGAGCGTCTCGCGAGCCACTCGACCCTGGAGAGAGGGAAAGGACAAAACGAGCTAGGTCGTTTCTCTTATGCACCTATATCCCTATTACAAGAAAAATTTGATTCAAGGATGAAAAATGAAGAAAGCCACTATCCTAAACATCGCAAAAGAAGTTTCACAGCACTAAGCTGCACGCGCACCATTATTTTTTATTTGTGCAATATTTGCGAAAAAAACACCTCAGCTTAGACTTTTGGACGATTCTTGAAATATTAGTGCGATCTTTTGTCTGCTGTTTTTATTGTCATTATTGTCACGTGCAGTCACGTGTCGCACGCGATAATGAAAACCGTTCATTCCAAACCAACCATTGGAACCGTCAAAAAAAATATAATACGTAGTGAAAAACACTAAATGAAATCGTAAAAATAAGTTTTATATTTAATTTTTTAAATTCGTTATTCGCTTTTAAATGATTCTGCGTTGAAACGTGAGACGTATCGTTTTGTTTCTAGAGTGGACTACGGTCACGAAGAGGTGAAGGTCAAGTTCGGTAACGACCCCAGGAGGTTTTCGACGCTCACCAAAGAATTTTTGGACGACGGTGAGTTGCGACTACTCATTGAACTCACTAGTGCTCGCTGATGACTCAAACACCGTTTAATGTATTGCATTTCATATTTTATTGTTTTTTGGAGGAAAAATATAATTTTTCAAAAATGCTTTTTTTGATGACACTGAAAAGTTTAAAAAGAATACAATTAAATAAATTTCAATTGACTAAGATCTGTTAATATATCAACATCTGTTTATATGTAGAAAAAAATTTAAATCATAAATAAGAATAAATACCAGGGTTCAAATCCTACAGCCAGCCACCAAATATTGTTAACTAAACTCGTATTGTTCGCACAATGTACTGGACTCACAAGAGGTCCTACCACTAGTAATTACGCAAATTATAATTTTGCGAGTTTGATTTTTATTAAACGATGTTATTCCTTCACCGTGGAAGTGAATCGTGAACATGACGTCTTATCATTTAGGCCACGACGACTCGTCAGCTTTTTCTTGTTTATTAATCTGGAATCATAAACGACTAGTACATAAGATATTTGTCAGGTGAGGGCAACGTGTGCGGCGTGCTGGCGGTGGAGGTGGAGTGGAGCCGCGGCGCGGGCGGGCGCTGGGACATGCGCGAGGTGGCGGGCTCGCAGCGGGAGTACCGCGCCGACCTCGTGCTGCTCGCCATGGGCTTCCTCGGCCCCGAGAGATACGTCGCCAACCAACTCGGTGAGCGACTGTACTACCGGCACACTACGACATGTCGCCTTTTTGCATTAAAAGTGTACAATTTCCAAAAATATTGTAATGATTGAAATGAAGTTGATTAATATGAAACATGGCATGAAATGAAGTGAAATGAAATGAGATGAGATGAGATGATATGGTATGAAATATAATGTCAGTAAAATGGTGGTCATTTATTGAGACTTTACCAGTGGACTTTTTGGAGGATCCCGAGAAGTTACGTTCAGCGGCTTTGTTTAATTTTCCCACATTTGGGCACTTTCACAGATACTAAACAGTTATTAAACCACCGTTATTACACATTTAAACTTGAAGAACACTAAATAGACAAGATAAAACAAATTACACAATTTCACTTCTCGCGTTCCCGCCAAAAACTCGCTATCGTAGCGAGCCGGTAGTGTAAACAGATCAACTTGTATCTACCACAGATCTCCCGCTGGATGCGCGCAGTAACATCGAAACGCTGAAATCGGATATTTACAAAACGAACGCCAAGAACGTTTTCGCGGCTGGAGGTAACACTACAATCTATTCTTTTCTTATATAATTTTAATTAATAACAAATATAATTAATGCATTAATAATGTTAACAAAAAAAACGAGTAATCATAATGAGATCGCTCTGAATATTATATAAAAGCATTTTAAACCGTCATCGAAATAAAATATGACGCCAAACGGTCGCACGTCCGGGTTGAAGCACGGTACTATTACCATACAATACAAAAAATGCAGCCCCAATTTTTTAGTTGAAATGAAAAACTGAAGTTTCAAGAAGATTATTGTATTTTGTTTGCCTACCAATACTCGTATATTGCAATAGCTAAAGTTACGAGTTATTTAACAGATTGCCGGAGAGGCCAGTCGCTGGTGGTGTGGGCGATATCCGAAGGTCGACAAGCGGCGCGGTCCGTGGACATCTTCCTGTCGGGCCGGTCGTCCCTGCCCGGACCGGGCGGGGTCATACACGAGAACTGAACCGCTGCGTCGTCGCCGTTCGCTTCATGATGTAACGTTAGAGGCCTCGCAGACCGACCGGCACCCCTTTTAAAAAAGGACTTTGTGTTTCGTCCGAACTGCTAGATCCGTGTCTGTTTTCTGACTCGCTCTCCCACAAATCTTAATTTGTCAATCGCAGCCCAAAAAAACTTAAGAGGACAACACAGATGCGGACGTGGTGTGCCAACCCTACATAGCGGCATACAGGCAAGAAGACATATAGAATGTCAATAGAAAAAATACAACTAACGCCATCTATGAATTGGGGAAATATTTTAATTAACACTAGATTTTATTATCTGATATAATTTAAGGACACAAAGTTACGATGGGTGCTCGTCGGCGTAAGATCTCTGTAGATTTGTAGGATAATAGAATAGCACACTTAGCGCTACGCGTAGTCCTAAAGGAATATTATTGTGTAGGGCAAAATGTCAAGGATTGAAACGTTGAGATGTCCCGCTTTTAAAATTACAAAAGGGATCGCTTAGAGAAGTTTAATGATTAAACTATACGCGATAAAGTATTCGTTGAAATATAAAAAAACACGCTAACTATTACATCGAGGGAAATGCTATTTGATCTAAGCGACATTTCGCTAAATACACGACATGTATCTTTGTAATTAAAGGTCTTATTTACTATTAGCGTCAACAGTTCGATGTTTTAATTGAACTTCAATTAAGTTTTCTTCATTGAAATAGCTAAAGAAATTTTGTATGTCAAATTTTTATTCTTTAACTTTAAATCGTTCTGCTGTAAAGTTGCCAAAATGTAGCTTAAATTAAATAGCCTTTCACGACTCGACATTATCGTCAGCGTCACACGGCAGCGCTTGCTAACACTTTTGTAACTTGTTTGATGAAAAACTCCGGCTGCAGATTCTACGTTTCTAAAGGAACTATGGAAAAGATACAGAATACAGTATAGAAAAAAAATGTCGTTTACAATGTTTGAGATTATTAATAATTTATTATTATTATTGACAGTTTTTATATGTGTTTTCATTTTGTATGTATATAATAATTTTGTTGGTTATTGTTGTCGTATTCTCGAGACGCGCACTTTGAATTATAAATACTGATAACAATGTGATCCATTTTAGATGTTAAATTGTATTTTTATTTATCTACAATCTAACGATCTAATAATATTGGTAAAATACTCAACGTGGAAAACTTTTGTGTCACAATCATAATATGATGAAGGCAGAAAATGTTTTTTTCGCAGTTTTCATTATATTTATAAATGGAACCTTAATTTTTCACCAGCAGTCAGGTGCATTAATATCGTTAAAAACGTTCCAATGCTGCTTCGTGTGTTCCATTATTAGAGATTTATATTTAAAAAAAAACTGAAAAGTTGGACGTTTATTCACTTAAAATACCATTTTTTTGTGTGACTTGTTTAAAACGTGATTCTCATTCACGAATATGCAAATATATTACTTCCCAACTCAATTTAACACGATTCATGTACCGTATTAGAAATCTGATTGGATTTTAGAAAAAAAAAGATCTTCACAAAAACATTACGTAAATCTTTTACCTAAGCAAAACTTTAAATTTTGTTTACGGGCTTAAACTGTATAAGCATCGGTTTTATTTTTTGTCTCCGCAATAGAATTTGATCGCAACTATTCAATTATACGTAATTCCTTTTTTTTGTATGTTCAGACCGGTTTCCATAATTCTAAAATTTTACAAGAAAATAAGTATTTAATTAAATATTATTTCATTTTCGGAATAGATATTAAATATTTAATATTAATTTGTAGTTTCTTATAAATATGTATTAAGGAATAAATTTCTTTCATTTGTATTTTTTTAACCATGTCATGGATTACATGAACGGGAAATGAAACCGCTAACTTTAAAAACCTCGTTCATATAAAACATTCTGACTTTATTTTTGTTGTGCTGTTTTATTTTTAAGTGTAATCATTTAGAAGTATGTTTCAATTGTATAAAAAAAAAACAAGAAACTCAAGATTCATTTCCATTTACGATGGGTTATGTTGTTAACTTTGTTTAATAATGCGTAAATAAAATCATGTAATATTTATTTCATCTTTTAATTTTGTCATCGTTTTTTGTGACTCGGTTAATTGCGTTTCGTAAATACGAAGCTGCGAAGCTGTGTGGCAGTTGCAAAAGCAGAGTTGAGTTTATTTATGTAATAGTTTGAAATTGAAAAAACAAAACTTGAATTGACCCTTTGTTTTAGAAGCAGGCTTGTCTTTTTCATTGTTATTTCTGAGCAAGTGTCTATGAAGCGCCCAGTTCCCGCCAAATCAAACGATGAGAGATTATCTTATATAATGCATATATTTTTTTATGTTTGTGTCCCTGTACGTTCCCAAAAGCATTCATCCAACTGTCAAACTGCGCAAATATTGGCATTCCCGCGCTGACTGTGTCAAAGGTGTCGGATCGCCCAGTATCTTAGAATCGATGCCTTTGATACAATTAGCAATGGTCGCATCGCAACCTGACCAAATGTTTGAAAGGCTAATAATGTTACTGAATTATCAGTTAAAAATTTTAGTACGAGTTTGAGAGAGTTATTTTCCTTTCCCCGTGGAACACTTACCTACCCCCGGCATTTGATTTACATCAATCTTCGTCCAGTGACCGAAATTCGACCATAGTCATTGACGATTAAACAACCAAATGCAAACATACAAGACGAAGCGTATTTTCCTCTTACCAAAAAAAAAATTATCCCGCCATTTCCAAAGTCGGCCTTAATTTTTTTTTTAGTTATGTCCTTAACAAAAACCTTGCCATATTAATAATATTTTCATCTAGCGACATCCAAATGTCAATGTTTACTGATTTCAACACCGTATAATTATTTTAATTCGCGTTATACGTTTCCCTCGCTTTGTTGACAAAATGTAAAATACTTGACACTGACCAAATGCACGAATGGTGCCGAGCCAAAATTAAGAAGAAGAAGTGATTTCAACAAATTGTAGTCACCTATTTGTCCTGAATCCATATATAGTGTGGCAGAATGACGCAATTTTGTTGACAACTGCCGAATACTGGACTTTGAAATTTGAAATTGACTTATTCGATCCAATTATTCATCCTAATTATGATCGAGACAGCACTTGAAGAAGAAGAATCTAACACAATATATGAATTTAAAGTTTGCTAAGGGTTTGGGATTTCAAAATGATTGACTCAACCAAACACACAAATCGCCTTCTTTGGGAAGTAATGGCGTGGTTATATTTAATGGCGATTCGTTCATCAAAGACTACTCTGTTATCCCAGTTTCCTTGCCGTTTATGTTTTAAAACTACAAATTTTACCTTTATTAATAAAGGTTCTCAATAATTTCATTTTAAATTACTTTAAACATACCTCTAATAGATAAATTGAGCGCTAAAATTAAAAGGAAATTCGTTTCAGTCTAAATTTAAAATCTGTGTTCCACTTTTTCACCGATTAATGTTTGTTTATTTTAAATTTCTCATAAGGACGCAGACATTAAAATCTTGTCAAAATAAATTTTTCATACATCACAGTGGAATTTCACCATCAATTCGGGGTGTCTTGTGATTGAGGCATATTCGTATTTATACCCTTCAACTATCAAATACCTATGAGGATATTTAAAATAGCCTACAAAATGTAGTACAAGTAATAGATAAAAACCAAAACACAAATAATTTATGTAATTCTAACGTTTCGGTATGATATTATTGACAATAATTAAATGTTTATTCGTAGTCGAAACTTGTACACGATGTTATAGCGAAATAAAAATATATTTCGGCACAGAGTTGCGTTTTATTTAAGCCCTAAATTAGGTGAACGTTGATCGATATCTATATTTATTATTAAAAGCATTTTTCAGTCAGGCGAGCATACAACTCACCTGTTGGTGAATGAATACTGTCGCTCATGGACGTAAGCATTGCCAGGGAAGTCCCACGCCGGTTAACACATGGCAGAAAATGTTCTTGGGACGGTAAAAAGGAGATTATTGACCATCTCTTTGGTCCTTGAAGGTTATAACGCTCGTTCGATGACAATCTGACCCACAGTGCGACAACGACGGTTGGCCTTTATGACCTTGCCAACTTGAATTCGACTTCGAGTGAAGGAGGAGACTCGCCGGCCATATCCCGTGAGATAGCTGCGTGCTTAAGATCTATATCACACAGCGTGCCTTCAGACAGGTGCTTCCTGTTTTTCAACGTCCACAAATCGAGTGGGTCATGTTGCACCCTTTCAGTGGCTCTAAAAATAGGGAAATAGGTAAAATTTTCTGAATTCAGATTTCAGAAAGACTCTTGAAATAGGGTCAAGGAATAAGGTGGATTAAACTTAGTTCAATTCAAGTCACTGAAGACATTGGTTTCACTGCGAAGAAGGACCTTGAAATCTTCCAAAATTATTAGGATTATTGGAGTTGACGTTTTGAGTAGTTTTCAGCATCGGTGTCACTTGGACAGTAAAGCCTAATGCTTTACAAAGCCCAGGCCCAGGCAGGAATACTCGTCTCATTCTCGGAGTTGGCGTTTTTTTCCATAAGCTACATGCCTTTGGAATGAACTTGTCTGCACGGTGTTTCCTGGGCGTTTTCATATCACTTAGGTTGAGAAGTGTACTCAGCTTGGACGTGTACATACTCGGATTGCTGACGTTTACAAACAAGTAAGAAAGTGTTGATTCTAAAATATTAACACTACTTCGAAAAATCTTTCATCTTTGAAAAATGAATGATATTGCGGACAATCGAGACAAATAATTAAAAAAAAAATGCGATCTGGCAACAAAAATTTTTTAGTGGAGGAGGGAGACCGGCCGTGGCCCCGACGGGCGGGGATACCTGTCAAACTCAATTGTCAAATCGAATATGAAGACCAGGGACGGCGTGGCGTGAAACGAGTTCATTCATCTTTTTCACATGCTTGTTACCGTTGACGAGTCAAATAAATTCGGACGCGGGCTGAGGCCTCGTCATCGCAATAAATAGTTAACAGGAGGACATTACGCGATCATTCTCAAATCAGTGACATAAACGGCAGCACGCCTAACCGCCCCGCGAATCTAATTTAGCTCGTCTGTGATAAAAGTACAGTAGTATCCTGTTATTAAATGCTAGGTTAAAATCCTGTGATGAACTGTGCTTAAACTGACTGAAGACTGTGTTAACTAATTCGTGGTGTTTGGAAATAGAAAGGAAAAATGGAGGCATATTCTGCCGCTGTTTCATCCAACCTGGATATCACTCCAAATTATTCATATATTTTTGATTTTGAAAATCATTTTATTCATCACAACTATAGGAAATGGATGACAGAAAACTGGACCGTGGCTTTCTATTACGTTGGAATCTACATGGCTTTCATATTCTTCGGGCAATTGTACATGCAAAACCGACCACGGTGAGTACCGATAAAAAATCTTTAATACTAATAAAATGAATGTGTGAAACGCTACCTACAATTTGAAACGTATTATAGTTTAAAAAGTAGGCAGCCCATCGAAAACATTTTAATTTCGACAAAATTAATTGAAACGATACTTCAATGCACGATTTACGCTATTTACACGTCAAACGCATACCATGCCGGTTCGATTTTAATATATATGTTAGCTTAATTATGCCTATCAACCCAAACAGACGGGTATTCAAATGAACTATTTTGAAAATGTTAGATGTAAAAATAATTTTTTTAATGAAAAATATCTTACACTGGCACTTACTTTAATTGTTTAGGTGAAAGAACTACCTCACAGTCCGACTGATGTATAGTGGTGACTGGAACCCATAGACTTCATAACATGAATACAGCCACACAACTTTTCTGGTCATATGTTGCCCAATTTATATTCCTATTAAAACTGGTTGTTTAATAAATTGCTGTTTCTAATTATATAATAAACTAACGACCCGCCCTCGCTTCGCTTCGGAAACATTAAAACAAACATGAAACCAAAAAAAAAAATTAAAAAAAATTAAAAAAAGTAGCCTATGTTCATCAGGGACAATGTCGGCTTCTAATGGAAAAATAATTTTTCAAATCGGTCCAGTAGTTTCGGAGCCTATTCGAAACAAACAAACAAACAAACAAATCTTTCCTCTTTATAATATTAGTATAGATATATTAATAATTATTGACTCTAAATAGCTAATAAATTATATTTGAATGTGATGTATTGTTGTTGTTGATTTAGAGCTATGGTACCTCGCTGGTACATAGGGCCTGGTACATAAGTTGTCTCCACTCCATCTTGCCTTGCGTCTGCTCTTTAATATCACCCCAGGTCATGTTAAGTATTATTATAGTAAACTAGGAAATAAATAAACCATAAACACTAAGCTCTATTTTAATAGCACTTTGTAGCCAAATGTAAATATTGAATGCAATGTTGTTCTTTCTGTGTGAATGTCTCAGCTATTTATAATGGAAACTTGACATTAGGCAGATTATATTCTTGAAGACTATTATCTACTTTGAACAGCTGTTAATTAACATATCAAAGAACCCTCTTTGACATGTAAAACTCAAAATCATGTATGTTTTTTGGTTTTGCCTAAATTAATAAATCAATATTTGTTAATAAACTGACTTTTTGCATTAAATCATTGTTGTGTCAATTAACAATTCCTTGGATCGTTATGCAGCAACCAACAAGATTTATAGTCGGTACTTTGTTGAGTTGTAATTTTTTTTATAAACGAATGCTCGATCATGATTTTTCATGCTGTCAGACAAGTGCCAGACAACCCTGGAAATGAGGTGGTTACTTTCGCCCCTGGACACTGGTAGTACTTAAAGCAAGGAAAATGTCTGTCATATTATTTAATATTTAAGAAAACTTTCCAATGCCAACCTTACATCTCAAAGTAAATCTGTGGTATTTATGATCTCCAGCAAATGTATACAAAATGTCTTCATACCTAAGACAACCAATGTTTTTGCTACGTAAAGGTCATAACAATTATTGCAGCCAGACCTTAAAAACAAAAAAGATAACCTTAATAATTTCTTAGATTTTCGTAAGTCAAAGACATAATTAAAGCTACTTTAATTATTTAATCTTGGGCTCATTATCTTCATTAGATTATTTAACTATTGAATATTTTACTGTTTGAGCAATCAGGGGACAATCATCTCAAGTGGAAATAGAAAAATATTTATTAAACTATTATTATACTAACAAGATGTGTATATTTTCAAGTTTTCATTTTATTGATTGTTTATTGTATAGGAAGAACAGTGGCATAGTTCTATCAGGCCATATGACTGTGCCGGTGTTTAAATCCCATAGGTAGGTACTGACTTTTCTAAGGAAATACTTACTAAATACATTCAGTACTGTCTTCTAAATAAGAAGTAGACAATGTTTTAATAATGTAGACGTAACCGGCGGTCAAGGTCATCATCATAGAAGCCACCGCTAACAATCAAAATAAATATCATCCGTAAATACTAAATATCTTATTCCTTTAACGTATAAATAATCGAAACCTAATATTTATCTACATAATAGTTTAATTACATAAATGCTTTTCGCGGTTAAAATAAATATCATATAAAAAATCTTATAAAACATTAACACTGAACTGCAGAATTAAAAACGCTATGTACGAATTTAACCCACAAACACAGCCCACTGAGTTTCTTGCCGGATCTTCTCAGTGGGTCGCGTTTTCGATCTGGTGGTAGATTCTGTAAAGCACTGCTCTGGCTAAGGCTAGTGCTAGCAACGCCCTCAGGTTAGAGCCCCGTGAGCTCATTTACTCGCTCGTTTACGGTGGCATATCCACTAAAGCAGGATTTCTGCTTCCTAACCTTTTTGTGCCATGCCCCACTGCAATATTTAAAAAAAAATTATGCCCTCCATACATAATTGTTAACATTAAAAAAAATTTTTGTTCACTTAATAAACATAAATGGTAGGTTTTAGCAAGAAATAACTATGAACTTGTTATCAAAACACTAAGTAATATTTCAAAACCTATAATAAGAAACTGAATTCCAAATTCAAAATAATTTTAATACAGATTTTCTATATTAGTATTATTTAGTGCGATTGCCCCCCTTAATTATCAAATTGCCCCCTTGTTTGGCGTGGGCCCCACCTTGATAAACACCGATCTCAAGGCTTAGGTTGGATTTTTTTTATACGAAAATGTTATTTCTATGAATACGCAAAACGAGACGTTTAGTTGAACGAGCGTGGGGAGCGTCTCTGGGGGCACCCCCTGCGTAGTAGTGTGGGGCGGGGTGGCTCAGATGCCTCTCGTGAATGGACCTCCGCATCCGATCTGCAGTATTACGTAACAAGATTTTGGCATACTTTCATAGAAAGGGTCACTTGCACACGACTTTCGCTGAAGTCATTTACTCAAGCCAAAGGTCGCCTTGACCCACTGGGCGCCAAATAAAATAAACACTCATCATAAAGATCATAAGTGAGTTCCGTATGTACATACAAAGATGAATTCATAAATATTTACGTCTCTTTAATTTTAAAATTTATACACCATGTATAATTTCTAATTCAATTTGTTTCATTGTAATTTCTTAACCTATGTGGGTTACAAAAAGTTCTTTGTTCAATTTGTATTGTTTAGTTAAATTTAAATAATTGTTAATTGTTTGACTTAATGTATGCAGAACATGTCATGTTAATATAATTTGTAGTTAAATTAATAAATTTCATCTATAGTAAGGTGTTTAAATTCTAAATATAAAAATAACTAATGGCTTTCGATTTATGATAATAATTTTGCACTATAGTCGGATTTTTAATTAGACGAAGCCAGCTGACAGTAGCTAATGTCACTTTGTGAAATAATGTTGCTATATTTAAAGTAATAGTGATGCGTCCAGTTCTCGTTCAATCACATAAATGAACAATGAGTGTGAAGAGTTAATCATTAATTTCAAACTATAAAAGAATATTATTTATATTTTACAATAAAATTGTATTAAAGTGATCCAATATAATAATATGTTACTAGTAGTATGTAACTACAATCAGTTTTTTTTATTTTCATTACCTATGTACCTATAATTGTTATATTTTATACATCTATAGTTTCAACTATATGATGCATTGGAAATAGGACAGTCTTACAAGCTTCCTCGCAATGTTTTTCTTAATGTTTAAAACACTCGGTATTCAGTACAGGTAGATACCATAGGAACATAATGTTTCGTCGAAAACTCGTTGGTATGTACAAAGCACGGCTAAAATTCGAACCCCGTGCCCGATATCGGCAGTTCGGCACACTAACTATTCACTAGACAATCGAGGCAATTTCATTAATTCAGGAGTTTTTTCAATCGTTCACTTTGTCACAACACTATTTTTATTTCATCAAAAACTGACAACACAGTAAACGTCAGTTTACTTCGTCTAATAAAAAATCCGACTATATGTATTTATTTGTTTCGTTCGCTTGCGCAATTCAAATTAGCATCGGAGTTTTATCGGCGAGATTATAACAATACAGCGTGAAAACAAAATACTATTAAACCTCGTTTATATTTTTAACACCTAATAAACTTTAAACAGAAAATCTTTTAAAAATAACACGAGGATATCATTTGAATGTGAATATGAGAAAATCTGACGTAATCATAACTTGAAATTATACTGCAATTTTTTTACTTTTTTTTTTTATTGCTTAGACGGGTGGACGAGCTCACAGCCC
Source organism: Bombyx mandarina (assembly GCF_030267445.1). Taxonomy (NCBI): domain Eukaryota; kingdom Metazoa; phylum Arthropoda; class Insecta; order Lepidoptera; family Bombycidae; genus Bombyx; species Bombyx mandarina. Next base: position 2,737,067 of record NC_143228.1, on the reverse strand, counting down.
ACCTGGTGTTAAGTGGTTACTGGAGCCCATAGACATTTACAACGCAAATACGCCACCCACCTTGAGATATAAGTTCTAAGGTCTCAGTATAGTTACAACGGCTGCCCCACCCTTCAAGCCGAAATGCATTATTACTGCTTCACGGCAGAAACAGGCGGGGTGGTGGTACCTACCGACTGTTTATAAAATTGAATAACACTACATATTTTAAGGTTCAAAATCACATATAAATAAATATTTGTCTGTCTGAAAAATGATGTGATGACCTGACTAGGTATAGATACCGGCTTCCTTACCCATGAACCTTGAAGGAATGAATGCTCTGGTTTTTTTTAAGTACCGACTGAGGAGCTCCCCTATTATAGGTAAAGTCAAACCAAAATATGTATAAGGCAACCAGCCACATACTGAAATCAAATTTATACCACGCAATAAAAAACGTAATTACATCAAATTCGTACTACCTATACTGATAATATTACAGTTACCGAGTCAGATAACAACAAAATATCGGAAAATACTTTGAAATTTGAGATCCTTAAAATAAGTTTCAGTTTCATATCAAGTGTGCGTCATGTTTCCGCAACACTCATAACTCGCTTAGACCCTCATCATAGATTAAGTTGTGATAATAATTACGTCGATAACCCACAAACATTGCGACATGCCATATCAGAGATTACTTAAAATGTAATTAATTGACAAAAAAAACTAATTGTTCAACAATTTACGCACTGAATGTGAAAATTAAAAGTATGTAGACCGACTAATATTCACAGTCACAACAAGAGCCACCTCTTGACCAATAACTGCTTATCCATATTTAAAGGTCAATACCTATACATTACTAAATATTTGGGAAAATTCTGCACCCGGCGTATATGGTTGCCATACACTAAAATTGAGCTAAAGCAAGAATCGAGACAAGCGATATGACTGACGTGAAACACCGTCGGGTCTTCTCGTCCCCTTAACCCAGAAGATTGCCCCAAGGCATGGATCGGACCTTGGGGCAATCTTCTCTGCCCGGGCTTGAACTCCCTGCCTAACGAGGCAGGGGTGATGTTTGTGCTTGGATAACTTTGATGGATGGCTATTAAATGGACGTGAATGAGGCGATGATGTAAAAATGAGATGAAATAATGTACTGATGATGGTTCGATTTGAGAGTTAGATGGCAATGCTTCTTACTATGGTGGATCCATTCCCAGCAAGCGAAAGAAGTCCTCTTCCTGTTTTTCCTCTTCCTCTTCCTCTGCTTCCCTTTCGCTCCTCCCGCCGATGACACTCCCTTGCAGTCCCGCGTCGGGTTATTGAGTGGAAAGCGATCCAAAGAGTACTTTATAGTGAAACGTAGTGTAGTACTTAGTAGTGTAAGTGAAAGAGAGCGACTACTAATGCGATTTAGATACTAATGAACATGGGTCTATATTATGTGAACTCTTGTGATTTTGGTAATCAGAGACTTTGATTATGAAAACTACCAATTAATAATAATTATAATCTGAAACTTTCATTATAAAAACTACCAATTAATGTAACTATGTTTAAAATCTGTTTATAACGTCATCCGAAACTCCAGTTCGTAACTGGAACTGAACTCGTAAGCATTCTAAGCAAAGATAACATTGTTAGTGTATAGAATGCACCTTACCTACTCATATTATCCAAGCTAATGCCGGGCGTGCTGTGATTCACGATGAGATCACAATGTTCTAAAAACAAATATAACCTATGATTTGGAATATACTAATCACTATTGTGCGAGCTTTACCAATAAGTTTCCATGTGAATTTGTTAGAATGTATATAAATTCTGTTGAAAAGCTGTCGTAATATAAAATTGTAACTGGATGCTCTGATCTGTCATATCTGTCAATTTGCTAGAGTCATATGACCCGCCCACCGCCGCTTGAAAAATTGTTAAGTGATGTACATAATTTCAAACCTTTGTACAAATATATTAAGAGTACTGTAAATAACATTGAAAAGTTAGTGAACAGTCGTGAAGCGTTCTCAAAGCGAAAGCGACCGAAAAAAGACATGGCTTAAATGTCTCGTTACCAGGCCATAAAATCCAAACAAAAAAATAGTCATATGAAGAACGAAGGAAAATCAGCAAAAGCAATATCAAACGTTACATAGGTAAAGAATATGTCAAAATGTTCGTATATGTAGTTAATTCGTGATATCTACCTCACCATCACCGAATGCCGACATTGATAACATTGATAAGGCTTCAAGGGAACTGATTTGTGTGCAGATTTTCACTAGGAAACAAAATAGTCGAATCGTAAGATTTCTTTGTAAAATACGTCTCATTTAGTCTTTTCGCATTAAAAGTGCACAATTTCCAAAAATATTCGAAATTGAGTTAATATGCATTTGTTTGTTAATTTTTTTTTTACTTTAAGTACCTATTTTTTGACGACTATTAACAAAATTAAAACATAATTTTATCTTACTTTAAAAGACAAATAATGTAACTGATAAAAAATAAAAAATAAATATTGCAAAGATGATTAATAATAAAAATATCACATGTTAAACCTTTAAAACACTCTCCTGTAAAATTAGTAAGTTTTGAGATTATACAGTTTTAATGCGAGAAAACGAATTTTGTTGAAAAAGGTTTCAAGATAATAACCCTAAATATCAAGATGGCGGGCAGTACTCAACGCGATGCCGAAGCTGTGTTTTTAAATCCATCTGTTTTGTTGTACAAAGAAGCAAATACATTGCTCTATTTATTTTAACAGAATTATACAAGCTTAGTTACACCTGTATTGGGATATGCTTACCTAATAGATATGAAAACCATATTTTCAAAAGGACATAAGCCTGTGGAAAGAAATTCAAGAGCAGGCAACAAAACTTGAAAGTTTAGAAGAAACTTGAAGAAACTAGGAAGTTTAATTCAGGGATACATGATACTCATATGTCTCCCAAATACTTAATTTAGTTACTAAATCTTTAAAAAAAAATTGTTTTCTGTCTATTAGAGTTTTGAAAATGTTATTTGGCATCTACATTCAACTCTTTCAAGAATCAACTAAACGACAGAAAAAGCTTCTAGTGTGTGTTTATGTATATGAATAAATTTACGCTTCTAGACGTATCAAATGTTACTGAAACTTTTCGTAACCGAGACGACTTATACTTAGAAATTTGGATCAATTTGCAAAACTGAGTTTCCAATTTACTCTGGATTTAATTCTTTTTATTCCATGTCAAAATTGAATTAATCGTAAAAAGTATTTGTACTCTTCTTAATAAATTCTCATAATCGATATACTTTTTTTACTACGCCCAAAACTTATACGAGTATTGTAAAATTCGTTTTACTAGTAAAATAAATCTTATCTGATCTTGTAATCAAGAACTGAGACATTAGTCTACGAACGAAAAACTATATTAATTTCGCTTTGTAATACTGATCTATTCTCGTTTATTGGCTCTGCAGTATGTGAGTTGACATTTAGGTCAGGGACGTGTCCACTACAGTTTTAATATGAACACCCAATAACATTTGACATTACTAGTTCCACATCTTTATAAAAATTGAACTGATTGGATAATATATTTTTATAATACATAAATGCTGTTAACTGCGCAATATGCCTTCCCGGATAATAAATACGAAATATATTTTTTTAGTTATAGTACATGCCATTAATACGGAAAAATATTGTCACTTGATCAGGAAATATGTTTTATTATCACTAGAAAAACTCGTTTGTTTAGCAAGAATGGGTTTTGTATGCTAATTATATTGGTAAGGTCTGATGTAACTAGAATCGTTGTGTCACTGCCGTTGTTAGGAGACGGATGGCGGTATGGATGTGATGGCTTTTTTCTAGGGGTATTTTCTTGACAGTATTGATAATGCAGTCCTTATTGCCTCCAACGGCAGCCCGTAGGCGTTTCGATTATTTTTTGTAAACGTCTTGTTCTGCTAAACACAAAGAATCGTCCTCACTCAACCCAGTGTTGCAGGAAGAGAAGCTTTTCGAACTGACGCAATATATGTGAAACATTCTCCTCTGTATCTTCAGCGTTTTGAACGAGTCCAATAATTTCAACTCACGATTCCTGTTAACAAAATCTTTTAAGGCTTACATTAAAAGATTTTGCTTGAAATTGAAACAATAATTAGACGAATCTTTGTTTGTTTTTTGTTTTTTTTATTAAAACCATCCATAGAGTGTAAATGAAAATATTTATATAGTAACTGGACTTTGAAAGGTTCACCTTCTCATTCGCCTTTACCCAATGTCATTATGAAAAAAACACGTCAACATATCATCGAATTAAAGCTAAGTTAACGAACAAATACTAATTGTAATGCGTAGTAGTACCAACAAAAATTTACATTAATCAGGTATGATATACAATTGAAAATTTCAACTGTACTTGTCATGAAATGGAATGAAATAGAATGTAAATCACCTGAATTAAATAAATACTCTTTATAATAATAATAATAAATTCATTTAATCATCTTATTACTGGTGGTAGGTAGGACCTCTTGTGAGTCCGCACGGGTAGGTACCACCTCCCTGCCTATTTCAGCCGTGAAGCAGTAATGCGTTTCGGTTCGAAGGGTGGGGCAGCCGTTGTAACTATACTGAGATCTTAGAACTTATATCTCAAGGTGCGTGGCGCATTTACGTTGTGGATGTCTATGGGCTCCAGTTACCACTTAACACCAGGTGGGCTGTGAGATCGTCCACTCACCGAAGCAATAAAAAAAAAAAAATCAATAATTAATTATATAATATTTTCATTTCAATTCTAATACTCCATACTAAGCCATAAAAGGGGTTTTGTTGCTGCTAACTGAAACTTTCAAGATTTCCTAAAACGCTCCAGCCCTGTATTTTGATATTTCAGATTTTTGTTTCAATCATATAATAAAAAATCTGAAAAGAAAAGAATAAAAGGCATCAATATTAAAAAGTTCATTTAGAATTTAGCAAATTCCGGGGATTTCCCTATAAGATGAACAACCGCATAAAAATTTAGCACACGAAATTACCACTAAACTTGGGAGTAGTGACATTTATGTGCCACCGATTTAGAAATGTCATGTTTCGCAGTTGACATTAAACAAAAGCTCGATAGAGCGCTGGAAATATCAGCTAATGTCTGCCAAATAAATGACGTCACTTGTCTATTGTCAAGTTCAAGTCCGGTGGACACATTTTATCGTCTGGTTGAACGTAATTAAATGACGTGTGTACGTTAATATCGTATTGTACTCGACGATAAGTGAAGACCCGATTAAATTGATAAAATTAATTCGATCCAACGACCGTGACCACGAAAAAGCGTTAGAAATATCGGACATTACAAAATTACAAGATACATAAACTCCAAATTCGTATCGTATAATTTCGCATATACATAAATATATAAATATTGTATGAGTGCTTTGACTACAGGTTACAAAAACATATAATAATATGTGACTCAAAGACACATCCTTTGTTTTTTTTTTCTCCTACCTATGCTGCTAGCCTTGAGAGGCCATTTCAGCTTCGCCCTAACATGTAGGTGAGCTCACGGGGCTCAAACCTGACGACGTTGCTAACACGAACCCTAGCAAGACCGTGCTTCGCAGAATCTGCCACCGGATCAGAAACGTGACCCCCTGAGGAGATCCGGCGAGAAACTCAGTGGGCTGTGCGTGTGTGTGTGTGGGTTAATTTACTCGTGGAGCCCTTCGTCGCAAGCGACGGGTTCGACGAAAACGATGACCGGTGCTTGAGGTACCTAAAAACACCCATCCTGTGGCTCAGAGCTCTAACCTAATAAATTATTGGCGTTATTTCTGTTTTGTTTAGTAAATAAATACGTAGGTAGCCATGAAAAATGCTACCTAACTGTACACGGTAGTTACAATAACGTGATAATGTTTATTAATAAAATCACTGGTTGATTAAAACTCTGATCAAGAAATGCGAATGTGCCTTAGTCAGGAATGCAGTTTTAAATAAGCATAGTACGATAGCTTACGGCTTGTTATCGTCGCCAGACGTGACACTGTAGAAGTGATACTGCCGTTCGTCTTGAAACTGGACGGCTGTCATTGTAACTTGAAATGTCTCGTGTCTTAAAGAGCCATCTACGTTATGGTGAAACGTCACATGTCTTAAGGAGCTATCTACGTTATGGTGAAATGTCACATGTCTAAAGGAGCTATCTACGTTATGCTCTCCAAGAGCAACTACCATGGAGCGTGTTGAGCGATGCACCGGTGTTCGAATCTTAGGCAGGTACCAATTTTTTAATGAAATACGTACTCAACCAATGTTCACGATTAATTTCCACGGTGAAAGAATAACATCGTGTAATAAAAATGAAACCCGCAAAATTATAATTTGCGTAATTACTGGTGGTAGGACCTCTTGTGAGTCCGCGCGGGTGGGTACCACCGCCCTGCCTATTTCTGCCGTGAAGCAGTAATGCGTTTCGGTTTGAAGGGTGGGGCAGCCGTTGTAACTATACTTGAGACCTTAGAACTGATATCTTACTTAACACCAGGTGGGCTGTGAGCACGTCCACCCATCTAAGCAATACAAAAAAAAAATGGGGTCAGAGTGTTAGACAACAGCAATAAATCTTTAAATGTTTTCAAAATAAATATGTATTTAATAGATAACATTGTTTAAATTGATCCCAAGATGTTGTGTCAAAGTTATAAATCTATAAAGGTTATAATAATAATAATTATTATAGTATGTGTTAATGAATCATTAATATTACATAAACAAATAATTAGTTTACCGATAAAATAATACTAATACTCGTTATCGAAAAAGATCGAGTTCGAAAAACTTAAATAGATTTTTATTTGTTTACGTCTGTATTTTCTTTTCTATACTATCTATACTTAATATTATAAAGAGGAAAGATTTGTTTGTTTGTTTGTTTCGAATAGGCTCCGAAACTACTGGACCGATTTGAAAAATTCTTTTTCCATTAGAAGCCGACATTGTCCCTGATGAACATAGGCTACTTTTTTTAATTATTTATTTATTTATTTATTTTGGTTTCATGTGTGTTTTAATGTTTCCGAAGCGAAGCGAGGGCGGGTCGTTAGTAATCTATACTAATATTATAAAGAGGAAAGATTTGTTTGTTTGTTTGTTTCGAATAGGCTCCGAAACTACTGGACCGATTTGAAAAATTCTTTTTCCATTAGAAGCCGACATTGTCCCTGATGAACATAGGCTACTTTTTTAATTTTTTTTTTATTTTTTTTTTTGTTTTCTTGTGTGTTTTAATGTTTCCGAAGCGAAGCGAGGGCGGGTCGCTAGTAATATTATAAAGAGGAAAGATTTGTTTGTTTGTTTGTTTCGAATAGGCTCCGAAACTACTGGACCGATTTGAAAAATTCTTTTTCCATTAGAAGCCGACATTGTCCCTGATGAACATAGGTTACTTTTTTTTTTATTTTTTTTTTTTGGTTTCATGTGTGTTTTAATGTTTCCGAAGCGAAGCGAGGGCGGGCCGCTAGTCGTAAAATATAGATGATTTTTATTGCAATGACCAAAACGCTTTTTGTAGCGGTTTAAAAGTTATTTATTGTTTTATTTTTAATTGGCAAATAAGTGCGGTCGTATTCATAGATAAAGTGGAAGTCTTCGTTCATGTGGGTAGATAATGGGGATAATCGAAGCACACGGAACAAACTATAAATTAGTTTGAAGTCGTAACTTATGTTTGCTTCTCCGTAATAAACTCTAGTTTATGCTAAGGCTTTAACTTAAGCAATATTCCGCAATTTGGGAATTAGGGATAGAGTTAGGTGACACATAGATACTCGTCCGAGACAGGTAGACTATTATAATGAAAGATACACCGATCATCCGTTAACACGGGCAGATGTCCAATTAAGTTTACGAATGACTTCCATGGTGAAGGCATCTTTCTTTGGATTCGCCTTATCCGTTATAGAGGGTTGATGTTCCCATTCATATGCGTCTTTCTTCGTAACACCTTCTAATATTTTTTTTTTGGACGTTCTTCATCAACTCTACAACTACATTACTCCATGAAAAACCAATTTTCACGAAAGGTAATATGAAACTGCCGGTGAATTCGTATCTAGTTTTCGGACTATACCGCTGTTTGAATCCCGCAGGCAAATACACCAATATTTCCATTGAAATACGTATCTGAGACTTGTTCACGAACGATCCCTATTTCTGCCACGGAGCAGTAATGCGTGCTAGCTTGAAGAGTGTGGCCGCTATTGTACAGTAGAACTGAGACTTAAAACTCAAGCATCATGATTGGTTACGGCATTTAGGTTGTTGATGTCTGTGGGCTTCGTTGTATCACCAGGTAGGCCGTGAGTGAGTATGCTCACCCGTCTGAGCAATAAAAAAGAACATTCATCAAAGAATGACAAAGATGGTAATTATTGAAAAAAATTATTAGCTGTCATGTTTCAACTTCTATTAGGTATTGAGAAAAAAAATCAATAGGCCATTGTTTTCATCGTCTGTGCGTCATTTTAAACTTATCATCTTATTAAAAAATTTCACGCAATATTTGTAATTGCTTATTTATTATATACTATATATTTTACTGGTGGTTGGGCATCTTTGTGAGTCCGCACGGGTAGATACCACCTATTTGCCTATTTCAGCCGTGAAGCGGTAATGCGTTTCGGTTTGAAGGGTAGGGCAGCCGTTGTAACTATACTGAGACCTTAGAACTCATATCTCAAGGTGGGTGGCGGCATTTACGTTGTAGATGTCTATAGGCTCCAGTAACCACTACACCAGTACAACGGCTGACCCACCCTTCAAACCGAAACGCATTGCTGCTTCACGGTATAAATAGGCAGGGTGGTGGTACCTACCCGTGCGGACTCACAAGAGTTCCTACCACCAGTAAAATATGTGCTCATGTGAAACAAGTGATGTTTGGTCGTTCACGTTATATTACACTTTATAAAAATACTCATGTTTTGTCAATAGAAGCGTAGAAATACAGTTATCAACTAATTACGGTTGTGGCACATCTATTAGACGCGTGTATTTTACAAATATGGATGTTTTGATGTTTTACAGATTTGAATTGCGGCGCACGTTGATAGTATGGAACTCCCTTCTGGCCGCTTTCAGCATCATGGGCGCCTGCCGCACGCTTCCAGAGTTCATCCACGTGCTTCGGAACCATGGAATTTACCATTCTGTCTGCGTGCCAAGGTCAGTTTTTATTTGATACACGTCAATTGTATGAAAATATGTAACAAGTAAAATAAAATCGTCTATATAAAATCTTTATATATAAAAATGAATTGTTCTTCGTAAGTCTCGCTCAAAATTCGAGAACGGCTGGACCGATTTGGCTAATTTTGGTCTTGAATTGTTTGTGGAAGTCCAGAGAAGGCTTAAAAGGTAGACAAATATGAAAGTGCTCGGAATTAAATAAAAATAACAATTTTGTTTTTCCTTTGATGTGTCCCTTGTCGGACGCATTCCTTCTGTTTGATTTAAGTTTATTTTATACAAAAGTTTAGGTCTTTTATTTATCGATTGAGGCACTAAGGAGACTGCCGGGTCAGCTAGTATGTAATAAGTAAATCTATGAAGCTGCGTGGTATTGTTTATTGTCTGTTTCAAGGTCGTCTGCCTTGACACCACCAGTTTTAACTGGCTCCTTATTAAAAATAATGTTTATTATTTGCGATTTCAAACGTATTATAATTTTATTTAAATGAATCGTTTTTTTTTTTAAACTTTATGGTCTGGTAATGATACTTAAGGCAGATCTTATA